>NC_051861.1:71233383-71367018 GCF_015732765.1 Culex quinquefasciatus | reverse complement strand
TTTTCGAGACGAGATTTGTCTGATCACGCCTTCCGTCGGACGGGAAGCAAATGTTGGCCCCGGACTAACCTAAAAAGGTTAGGTCGTTAGCTCAGTCCAGGTGCAGGAGTCGTCTCCCTGGGTCCTGTCTCGGTGGAGTCGCTGGTAGGCAGTTGGACTAACAATCCAAAGGTCGTCAGTTCGAATCCCGGGGTGGATGGAAGCTAAGGTGTAAAAAGAGGTTTGC
The DNA here is from genome assembly GCF_015732765.1 of Culex quinquefasciatus. Lineage (NCBI taxonomy): Eukaryota > Metazoa > Arthropoda > Insecta > Diptera > Culicidae > Culex > Culex quinquefasciatus. Next base: position 71,366,792 of record NC_051861.1, on the reverse strand, counting down.
AATTGCCTCAACAATCAAGCCTTCGAACACTTAGTTTCGAGTAGGAATCTCGCAATCGAGAACGCCAAGGCAATGCTGTAGAGCGAATAATTTGTTTTTTTTTTTACATATAAACAGCTCGCTGCCAGAGAAAAGACGGCATGGGATTTGAAACTTTTAAGTTAATAATAATAATATTTTAATATAATATTTCAATATTTGTCTGAATAGATATTTAGGAAGCGTTTTTTTGGATTTTTAAGGCGCTCTCGCTCTGCTGTCATCATAAGGGGGAAAGGGAGGGGGGGGGGGGAGATTGGCCTGCCTAAGTAAAATGAACCAAAAATCTTACAAAAACATACAAATTTTTGAATCCAGTGTAGTAGGCTTATGCTTTGGAATGTTCCCTTCAATGTTATTTACTTGGTTGATGAAAAAGACGACTTAAACTATTTTTAATGTTTTTTGACTAACTTTCCAGGGTGCGGGGTAGAATGGGCCACCTTAGTAAAGGGTAATAAGAAGTGACTAAAGTAACCTTTCCAACATAGTTTCCATGAAGTTTGATCACTTTTATAAAAATAGTCACTTAACAAACCATTTTTTTTTGAAAATAGTGTAAATATGTCGAAATAAGACACTATTTTTACAAATAATGCTTATTATGCTGTTAAAACAACTAAATATTCAACTAATGTTGCGTTAAAAGGGATCCGTGAAGCTATCAGGAGTAAAATAATACATTTAATCCAAATTTCATCCACTCTAAATGATTTGAAGGTTCCGTTGTTGTTTCTTTATCTTCGTAATAGCTCCTCGTAACATTCTAAACATTGAACAAACTTTTTCAAACAATGTAACTTTCGAGTAAGCATATTTAAGAACCTCGAAATAAACAACATTTGCGTGGTTGTGTCAATAAATTTACATTTGTGCTCATAAGGGATCATCCATAAACCATGTGGACAATTAGAAGGGGAGGGGGGTTTGGCGATGGTCCACGCTCCATACAAAAAAAAAATGGTATGGACATATGTCCACGAAGGGTTAACAGATTCTCAAAAAAGTGTCCACGTGGTTTAGTCGATGGTCCCTAATTAAAAAAATACAATGAATTAAAATGTCGTTTCGGGGTGGTGATGCTACTTGACGTCTTTGACCATTAGTAGGCTTAGTGATTTTTCACGCTCGAAAATTGCAAATTTCACGGGGATCTCAATTTCAAAACACCGAATTTCACGCAAATTTCGCGGAACGTGAAAAAAGTTAAAATAACTCTGAAAATCTTATGTTTAAATCACGAAAACTACTTTTTTTACGTAATTATATGTTATTCTTCGATAAACTAAAAAATCTACATTAAATTTGAACGTGACAAAAAAATCCTCCAATTTTTTTTAAAAAAGTTTCAACCTGTTTTATGGATGAGCTCAATATATTTTTTGAAACAAAATGTAGGGCATGCGTATGCTCATTTACAGAACTGCTTCACTGCTAAATTTTTTTCGCGCATTTGCTTCTGTTTTATCATTTTACATTTTATTAAATTTCATATCAAAGCAAGATTTAACAATCTTGTCCAGCCAAAACGAGTAAAATAATTTGAATTTTCGGCGACATTTACTGTCGTTCTACGCATAATTGTCCCATGTTAAAAAAAGGGCAACTGAGAAAAACGGGATTGAAATTTTTCGATCGATTTCTGTGTTTCTACGCATAATTGTCCTGTGGGTCCCTATTCGCCCTGTATGTCCCTAATCATCCCGGTTAACATTTTATCACCCTTATTTGTAATCCTCTTACAGCTAAACAGGTACACAAGATAAAATGCTTCTTAAAACTCATGATTTCGTGATAAAACATACTTGGTGGGAATTTATGCGTAGAAGTTCAACGATGGGACAAACAGAGTTGGTGTTGTTTTCAAAGATTTTCTGAACAAAGTATTAGATTTTATGTGTTTTTCTGAAAATATACGTAAAATTAAGCTTAATAATGATAAAAAGTCAGAATCGTCCAAAAATGACATGGGACAATTATTCGCAGAACGACAGTTTAGCACATAAAAAATATTTTTTAAAGTTTTCATCTCACTTATCAAAAACTAATTTTAAAATCAAAAGGCAAAAATAATGTAATCTGTAACAAATTCAACATTATTATTGAAAATAAGAACAGAAACCATAAAAAGCAGTATTTTTTTAACTTTCACGGGAATCATCCACCCAAATAAGCAAATATCGTTAGGACTCAGAAAAAATCTGAATTTTTTTTAAAAGTTTTAAAGAAATACTCTTCATTTTTATTTATTTATTTTTTTTTGTTTCAAATAACATAGCAGTAAAATTTTTATTGCAGCGAACGAAGATATTACTAAATTTAGTTTGTTTCTAAAAGCAACTGAACAATTTTTCGAATGGTACATATCATGCTTTTCAATTGAAAACTAATAAAATTTACTTAAACAGTCTTTATGGATGATATATTTATTATGTTGTTATTTAATGTTGAGGATACAACCCTGTCGTCTAGGTGTACCGAGTAGTGCGCCTTCACTGTACACAGGAAGTGTACCGCGAGAGAGAGAGAGAGAGAGAGAGCTGTGACCGAGCTGTCACTGCACAACAAACGAGAAGCCATTACCTTTTTCGATCTAGTAAAATAAACACGTGAGTAAAGTTAAATCGCGTTTTATTCCGTGTGTTCCGTTCCGCAAGAATCCGAAACCCACTTTAGGTTATCGGCCCGGTCGTATTCCGAAAGTCTACGGGAATCGCGAGTGAGTCGGGTGAACGATGGCGGAATCCGGACAAGAGGAGCGTTTCTTCGTCCCACTGCTCGACGGGACGAATTTCAATGCGTGGAAATACCGGATGCTGGTGTTCTTGGAGGAGCACGAATTGCTGGAATGCATTGAGAAGGAGGTCGAAGAAATGGTCGAGTTGGTAGTGAAGGACGAAGACACGGCGCAAGAGAAAGCGCAAAAGCAGGTCAAGATTGACCGGCGGCGGAAGATGGACCGTAAGTGCAAGTCGAAGTTGGTCTCCCGGATCAACGACGACCAGCTGGAACACATCCAGGACGAGAAGACGCCCAAGCTGATCTGGGAGAAGCTGCACCGTGTTTTCTTGCGGGAAAGTGTTGCCAGGTGGATGCACTTGCAACGGCAGTTGCACTCGATGAAGTTCGACGGCGGCAGCCTGCAGTCCCATTTCCTCCGTTTCGATCGCCTTCTTCGGCAGCTCCGGGCGACTGGGGCGAAGGTGGACGAGCTGGACGCTGTGTGCAGTTTGTTCCTGACGTTCGGCACGGCATTTTCCATGGTGATCACGACGCTCGAATCGATGAAGCCGGAAAATTTGAGCTTGGAGTATGCGAAATGCCGGCTGCTCGACGAGGAGGTGAAACAAAAGGAGATAGGTGTCGAATCGGTGCCTGCGGGAACGTCATCGAATCGTGACGTCGCTGCTTTTTCTGGATCGGCGAATAACGAAGAAAAAGCTGCAGTGTTGGGCGTGCAAGCAGGAGGGACACAAGGCCGACGCTTGCCCGTCGAAGGAGAGTGATCGAAAAAAGAAGAAGAAAAGTGACAACAAGCCAAGGCACACTTGGCGGAAGAAAGTGGGGGCGTTTGCTTTGTCGGTGTGGGAAGTGGAGACGGTTTGCGAAGAGTGGATTGGTTCATCGACTCTGGTTGTTCCGATCACATAGTGAACGACAAATCGCTGTTCGAATCGTTGAGTCCCCTGAAGTGCCCGATTGAGATAGCCATCGCGAAGGACGGTGAGTCGATCAAGGCCGAGTTTTCTGGAACGGTCAAGTTGTTTGCTGATGTCGGTGAAAAGTTGATCGATTGTACTGTGAAGAATGTGCTGTATGTCCCGGACTTGCGTTGCAATCTATTTTCTGTGATGCAGGTTGACGACGTGGGCATGGAAGTGTCCTACGGAAACGGGAAAGTGGTGATACAGCACGGGCAGAGAATCGTCGCGAGTGGTTCCCGCTGCGGAAAGTTGTACCGACTGAACTTGTTCAGAGCTACGCCGGGGAACAGTGAATCTCTGCTGACGTGTGGCCGCATACCGAAAAGTCTGGAACTGTGGCACCGTCGATTTGGGCATCTCAATCCGAAGAGTCTGGTGAAGTTGATTCAGGACGACATGGTGGTTGGACTAAACCAGAGTGTGAGCGACAAGGACAAGGACATTGTCGTGTGCGAGTCCTGTGTGATCGGGAAGCAAACCCGGAAGCCGTTCGTAACGCGTGAAACGAGAGCGTCGCGAGTGCTAGAAGTGGTCCACTCGGACGTATGTGGTCCGATCGCACCGGTCGGAGTTGAAGGCAAGAAGTACTTCGTGAGTTTCACGGACGACTGGAGCCATTTCGTGGTGTTGTTCCTGATGAAGAGCAAAGACGAAGTGTTCGAGAGCTTCCAACGTTACGAGGCGATGATGACGGCGAAGTTTGGTCGGAAGATCAGCCGCCTTCGCTGTGACAACGGCGGCGAGTATCGAGGAAAGGACTTCGAGAAGTTCTGCCAGGACCGTGGGATCCAGATCGACTGGACTGTGCCGTACACGCCGGAGCAGAACGGGGTAAGTGAGCGATTGAATCGCAGCCTCGTCGAAAAGGCCCGTGCGATGCTGGACGACTCAGGAGCTGACAAGCGCTTCTGGGGTCAAGCGGTGCAGACGGTGGCCTTCCTGTTGAACCGGAGTCCCACGAGGCTCTCAAGGAAAACGTCACGCCCTACGAGCTGTGGGAGGGTTCGAAGCCGAACGTCGCCAAGCTGCGCGCATTTGGCTGCCCGGTGTACGCTCACGTACCCAAGGAACTCCGGAAGAAGCTCGACCCGAAGGCGTGGAAGGGCGTTTTCGTTGGCTACCACCAGAACGGCTACCGAGTGTGGAACCCCGAGCTCGAGCGGATTGTCCACGTACGAGATGTCGACTTCGCGGAGGAGAAGGAATCCGGATCGCACAAAAGTAAGTCTCTGCACAAGATTTCTCAACCGATTGTTGGAGACGAGTCGTCAGACGAGGACCAGTCAGACGATGAGCAAGAAGCGGCCAGTGTGCGTTCAGCTGAAACGGATGGCACATCGAGTGAGCAACCGGAAGACGACTTTGACAGTTGCGAGGAGGAACCCCTGCCTCAAGGAGGTGGCGTAGACCAACCGCAGCGTCCGCAACGAGAGAAGACCGCGCCTGCCTGGCTCAAGGACTACGAGGTCGACTATGCAGCGTACGCCTTGAACGCGATGAACTACGTCGAAAACCTTCCGAACTCGCTCTCGGAGGCCAGGAAGCGAAGCGACTGGAAGCTGTGGGAAGCGGCTATCAACGAGGAGATGGAGTCTCTGTTGAAAAACCGAACCTGGACGCTGGAGAAACTTCCTGCGAAGCGGACACCAATCACAAGTAAGTGGGTGTTCAAGATAAAGCGGGGAACCGACGACAAACCTGACCGGTACAAGGCCCGCCTGGTCGCTAGAGGGTTTAGCCAGAAGTACGGCCTGGACTACACTGAGACGTACTCGCCCGTTGCCAAGCTGGACACGTTGCGCACTGTCCTAGCCGTGGCAAACCACGAGAAGATGGTGATCCACCAGATGGACGTTCGCACAGCCTTTCTCAACGGCGAACTGACGGAGGAGATCTTTATGGCTCAACCCGAGGGGTTCGAGCAGGGCGAGAATCTGGTGTGTCGGCTTCAGAAGTCCATCTATGGGTTGAAGCAAGCATCACGCGCGTGGAACGACCGTTTCCATGCGTTCGTCGAAGGCCAGCTGAAGTTCGTGCGCAGCATGAACGACCAGTGTCTCTACACCAAGCAGACGAAAGCTGGAAGGTTGATCGTACTTCTGTACGTCGACGATGTGTTGGTCATCGGGCCATCGCAGAAAGCTGTTGACGCGGTGAAGTCGTGCATGTCCAAGGAGTTCGAGATGACTGACACCGGAGAAGTGGACTGTTTCCTTGGAATGAAAATCGAGCGCGACGTGGAGGAACGAAAGTTGCGGATCAGCCAGCGGCAGTACTTCCAGGACATGCTGCTGCGTTTTGGAATGCAGGACTGCAAATCGTATCGTGCGAAGGAACTAGCGCCAACTGTTGAGGTGTTCACGGACGCGGACTGGGCCAACGACCCAACGGACCGACGTTCGATCAGCGGATGTGTGTACCAAGTTCTGGGATGCACTACTGGGTGGATGACCCGGAAGCAAAACTGCGTCTCACTCTCATCCACCGAAGCGGAGCTGACCGCGCTTTGCAGCGCTGCGTGCTACGAGATGTGGCTCGTACGACTGCTGCAGGATTTGGAGCTCAAGATTCCTGAACCAGTCACGTTCTACGAAGACAACCAGTCGTCGATACGGATCGCAGAAGAATCGAAGGATTTTGGACGGCTGAAGCACGTGGACGTGAAATACCATTTCCTGCGGGACCTGGTGAAGGAGGACAAGATTTGCCTGCAGTTCCTGAAGTCAGAAGATCAACTTGCGGATATGATGACCAAGGGGCTGCCACCCGGAGCTTTCCGGAAACATCGTGCCAGCATTGGATTGGCAGACGACAGCGCTTGAGGGGGAGTGTTGAGGATACAACCCTGTCGTCTAGGTGTACCGAGTAGTGCGCCTTCACTGTACACAGGAAGTGTACCGCGAGAAAGAGAGAGAGAGAGCTGTGACCGAGCTGTCACTGCACAACAAACGAGAAGCCATTACCTTTTTCGATCTAGTAAAATAAACACGTGAGTAAAGTTAAATCGCGTTTTATTCCGTGTGTTCCGTTCCGCAAGAATCCGAAACCCACTTTATTTAAAAAATGATTTGTGGAAATTGATAAATTTCACGAATTTCTCGCCGTCAACGAAATCGTCAAAAATCACTAACCCTGTATTAGTAATTGAACCAGGGTGTGGTACACTGGCCGGGTCGGGGCCACAATGGTTCCCGCAATCTCCGTTCCGGTCCTTCACCGCACTTCCTACTTCTCCGGCTTCTCCTCACTGACTGACTGTTCCGTTCCCTGTCTCTCCCGCTCTGGCACTACCCGTCACTGAAAATCCCAGATGATAACCCGACCAGAATTCTACTATGATAATTACCCGATCAGAATACTTTGTGGAGCACCACATCTCGTTTTTCCTACAGACAGATGATTTCTTCATTACATGAAAACTTCCGAGATTTTTTAAGTCAGCCATCGATTATGGTTGTTTCGCTCGCTATTTGTTGTGTCATGTTGACCAAATGGACCAACATTATTGCGACAACGTAGCAAGATACACTTTGCGATTGTATATGGGAAGTTACTTGGAAAGTGACCAGAAATATAACAAACTGACAAGACTTATAACAATTTTAGAAATTCCCAGGCCGTGTCTTAAGAGGCTTGCGAATGTATTTACCGTTTCTCTGCATTTTGAATTTATTATTCTAAAAATCTGTCTGAACAATTATTTAGTCATTGACCAACTAGAGATGTACATTACACCACTCTAACGTTTTCGAGACATGAGCGACTTGAAATTATCTTATTAGTTTACCACTTTTTATCAGGGCCAAGAAGTATGTCATTTTTCATCATGTATATATTTGAACTCGTTTAATGTAGGCTTTTGTCCTTGTGCCACATATAAATAATTTTAGTATCAGATTCTCGAATGAATTGCTAATGGAGTTACGCGCGGAATCGAAATCCATCTTTGGTTTAGTCGATAATCATCTGGTAGTGAATCGTGGGCTCTTAACCTCTTCATTTTGTTATTGTTTTTTTCTTCATTTGATTTTAAGTCAGTTCACCATTTTTGTTTTTTTTCAGCATTACTCGAAGCTTAACCCCTTGCTCAGCAATTAAAATTGAATTGAAACTTATTTTGGTACGTGTTAGAATTTTTAAATGAACTATTTTCCAGCTCAGGACTTTGTTTCATCGAGCTAAAGACTATTTTGAGCTAAGGGCTGTTTTTTTCATGGACCGACTTGAGACTTACTGTTTTTACTAGATTGAGGCTCTAATTTACTAGCTATAAGCTTAGTATTAAACGATCTCGAAGTAGATCTTACTTAATTGTATCGAGCTCGGGGCTCTGTCCTTTTCAATGAGCTCGAAACTCTGTTCTAAATGAAGCATGTTTATTTGTTTAGCTTGGAGCGTATGATTTCGAGCTCATATTTCAAAACATTAGGCATATTTCCGAGCTCATGCATTTATTTATTATTTATTGTGCTAGGGTGTAACTCTTTTTCCTAATTTTTCTTTTTTTGTATATCTCGTGGCTTAATTTTTTGAGCTAGAGGATCAATTCAAGATTGTTCCTTGTACGTTTTTTTACGGGCTAATGGCTCAGTAAATTGACGTGCTTGTAACTAAGAGCTCCTTTTTTTCTCGATGCTCAGATCTTCTTTTTTTTAAAGCTCGAAGCGCAGATTTCTTTTTTAAGAGCTCGTAGCGCAGGCTTCTGAAGAGCTCGAAGCTTGAAGTTTCGTATTTTTTTTTGTAACGAGCTCGAAGCTCACATTCCTTAAATGCTCGAATCTCGGTGTTTTTTTTTTGTTTTATTTTAACGAGCTCGAGGCTCACACTATTGAAGAGCTCGAAACTTTATTTCTTTAACGAGCTCGAAGCTCACATTTCTTAAGAGCTCGAAGCTCGGAGTATTTTTCAATCCCGGGCTCGAAGCCCAATCTCGAGCTTGGAGCTCAATATCCCGAGCTCGAAGCTCAATCCCGGGCTTAAAGCCCAATCTCCCGAGCTCGAAGCTCAATCCCGGGCTCGAAGCCCAATCCCGAGCTCGAAGCTCATTCCCGAGCTCAAGGCTCATTCCCGGGCTCGAAGCCCAATATCGAGCTCGAAGCTCCCCCGGGCTCGAAGCCCAATATCGAGCTCGAAGCTCCCCCGGGCTCGAAGCCCAATATCGAGCTCGAAGCTCCCCCGGGCTCGAAGCCCAATATCGAGCTCGAAGCTCCCCCGGGCTCGAAGCCCAATATCGAGCTCGAAGCTCCCCCGGGCTCGAAGCCCAATATCGAGCTCGAAGCTCCTCCGGGCTCGTAGCCCAATATTGAGCTCTATGCTCATAATTTCATTGCTTTGCGGCTGTTTCATTGTTTGTAAACACTGCTGATTTTTGGTATTTAGATTTTAATTTAACTGCCCGACAGTGCAACCCAAAGAGTATGGCACTTTTTCATCGGGTTTCTTTTTGCGGTCAATAACCACTTTTCATCTCCACTCCGTCATACTTTTCTGCCACGGAAGCCTTTCCAACACTTTCGGCCAAACACTGAATCCTCCTACGTTGACACGATGGGTGATCCCATCCTCGTCGCCATTTGTGGTACACTGGCCGGGTCGGGGCCACAATGGTTCCCGCAATCTCCGTTCCGGTCCTTCACCGCACTTCCTACTTCTCCGGCTTCTCCTCACTGACTGACTGTTCCGTTCCCTGTCTCTCCCGCTCTGGCACTACCCGTCACTGAAAATCCCAGATGATAACCCGACCAGAATTCTACTATGATAATTACCCGATCAGAATACTTTGTGGAGCACCACACAGGGTATTCATTTGCTCAATCCTACAGTAATTCATAAGATTATTTTCATTCCTATTTGAGTCTGATAAATTATTTTAAGAAATATCGTTACAAATCCCCACAAACATAAAATTTCACGGGATTTCGCGGAAAAAGCCAAATTTCGCGGATTTCACGCTGTCCGCGAAATCGTGAAATTTCACTAACCCTAACCATTAGGTTTTACGCCGACTCAGTTTGAAGGTTAGAAAGGAGTGCACTGTTTACATTAGGGGAGAGTGGGGAGACTTGATCCCCTTTTTTGTATCGCACATAACTCTGTCAATTTCTCACACTATGATCTTTTTGCATGAATTGAAAGCTTAAACATTCAACTATGTTTGGCTGATAAGGGTATTTCATCAAATAAACTCTTCAAATAATGCCAAGCTTTTTAAAAAAATATTTCAAACCGGCATTTTCAAAATGTTGGGGGTAATTTTATCCCCCTTTCAACATTTTGAAGAAATCTTAAGCAAAATGTTTCTTATTCATCCAAACTTTAAATTTTCTATAAGATACAGCAATTTCACATTAAACTTGTACGTTTGTGTGCAAAATATAACAAGTTTAGCATGTAAAATATTTAAAAACCTAAAAATTTCTTTTGTAGACCAAAATTGAGCATGTTTACAAAAGCTGGTAATTTTGGTTTACAAAACTTTTGAAAAATGGTTCAAACTGCAGTTAGTTATGTACAACTATACTAAAGGAAACTATGTACGAAAACCCAGCCAAATTATTTAATCTTGAGGCTGATTCCAGTGACTGTAAAAATGCAGGGATCAAGTCTCCCTTAACGCACTTTTTAAACAATTGATTGTAAAAATAGTATGACGATAAATTTAACGTCAAATGCGTAAGGGTTTTGGAGTTGATATGTTTATCAAACAATTCATGTATAAAAAATATTTTTTTGAATAATTTTTGAGTGTTTTCTATACTTATCAAAACAAAGAAAAAAGATCTCTTGGAAGTTTTTTGCAGCACTTCTTAGAAAAATGTGTGTAACTCCAAACATTTTTTAATTTTTTTTCTTTGTTTTCTACAATGAGTTTTAGTCAATTTTGCACAACTTTCTAGAACAAAGCTAATTGTTTTACCCACATGCTGACGAGATACAGGCTTGGGATCAAGTCTCCCCGGGGATCAAGTCTCCCCACTCTCCCCTACATACAAATCCAAGGGTGGCCCATTCTGCCCCCTGCCCCTATTGTTTACGTGTGTTGGACATAGTGTCTAATTAATAAATAAATAGTGAATAATATAAAGTAATTTTGATGCAATTTTTTCCATACCAGTAAGTTAAATAGTACTCCAAAACAAAACAATACACTCGTTTACAGTTGTTGATAAAAACGCAGTTTTTCTTATAGATTTACGTTTTTTTTTTATAACAAACTTTTTACAACTTTAACTTTTGCCCTGTAGCCCAAGAAGACGGCACTTTTCGGGCAAATTTGTTATATATTCGGATTCTTCGTGAAATTTTACGTAAGTTTGAAGTTAAAAAGTTGTTAATTTGATTGAAAAAATGCCATTTAAGATGAATTAAAATAATATTAAACATTTTGTTGGATTTGGGGTAAAACAGATATTCGCCTAATTGATACAGCATTTCACGTATTGATCACAGGGTAAACCAAATCTAAGTATTTAAAAAAAAATGTTTTATATAATTATTTTTCAAAATCAAATTTACGACACGAATATCTCAAACGTACTTGGAATTTCCCGAGGATTCCGAATATGCAAAAATTAAACCCCAAAAAATGCCTTACATTTTAACAGTAATTTGAAAAAGCTCAAGATTGCAAATAATTTGCAAAAAGTCAAACCAATCCTGGATGCTTTTAAAGTGCTTCAGAAGACCTTTCGAATGCGTCTAAGAGAGTTGGAATTGGTCAAGTTTTACACAAATGGGAGCTATTTTATAATTTTTCATGTTTTTTGAACTACAAATTTACCCCACTTCCCTTTGTTGTAGAGGGCTCGCTGTTAACGGCAAAATATAAATACATTCGACGATTTTAAAGTTCCTGGTATTAATCCAACCCTTGAGACATGCTTTCTTTATCCTTTAAAAAATAGAAATGTTCAGAGCCTCAAACCGTTTCCCGTTGCAATCATGATTGTATGAAATAATCACCGGCCATAAAACAATCAGCCAACGAAAAACCACTCCACCCACGCCTCTTCTCGCTAATATCGCCAGCACAATCGTTTATTTGGCCCACTGGCTGTGTGAAGTGAGAGAGACTATCTTCGTCACCCCCCAATCAATTCTCGATTGCCTTTGTTTTTTTTCGCAAGCCAAAAAGCGACAACGACGACAATGATTGTATACTTTGTTGCCAACGCCGTTAAACGAGCGTCTTTGCTCTTTTTTTTCTTTGTCGTTGTTGATAACGAACCTCGTAACGAACCACTTTGAATCACATGATGGTCTGATAACAGGTTTTCCGTCGCAATACATGTGTGTGGATGCTGATTGTGATACAGCATATAATGCATAAAGCTTTAGATAATGAATAGGCTTTTGAAAACTGATCCTATCCAGAAAAAAGTCTCAATCATAAAAAAATTAATGTTCTGGCAGATGGAATTTAATCGAATTTAACAGTATAGAACAAAAAGTGCTTCGATTAGGTTTAGTAGGGGAAATTCTCGTATGTTTGACAGGTTAAGCACTCGCTCGTAACTCCATCCAATTTGCTGATATTCACTATTTAAACTGCTAATTTTGCAAAACTTTTAATAGAAACTTGCTTGCTCACTTCTTATTGAGCTATTTATCACTCGATTTCAGTTGAAAACGCTTTTAATTAGCTTTAATTGAATGTCAAAGTTCTGACCTGCCAACATAGCAGGCACGCTGGAATTAGATGCTGTTTCCCTATGGCATGGAAATTAGGGGAAATTCTCGTATACTTGGCAGGTTAAGCACTCGCTCCTAACTCCATCCAATTTGCTGATTTTCACTATTTAAACAAATAATTTTGCAAAACTTTTGATAGAAACTTGCTTGCTCACTTCTATTTATCACTCCAGTTCAGTTGAAAACGCTTTTAATTAGCTTTAGTTGAATGCCAAAATTCTGACCTGCCAACATTAGAGGCACGCTGGAATTAGATGCTGTTCCCCTACTCATAGTTTTTTTTTCATTTCTTGAGTTTTTTTTGAAAAGGTCATATTATTATAAACATATGAAAAACAGTAGTTTATAGGACGTTTTAAAAAAAAACTCTAGATTTGTACCTGAAGGTCTTGGTAAAACAAGAGACTATTCAGAATGTGGAAATGTTTTCAGGAAATGGTCCAAAGAACATTTTTCCGAAGACGGCATGTAGATTCATTGAACCTGGAATGTGTGTGTTCGCCGAGATCTCGTTGTCACCTTTAGTGTAGATATTGTTGCTATTTAACCTTACACAAAACCCTTTTGTCATTAAACGTCGAGTTGAAAATCAGAAACCGAAGCGGAAAGACGCGTGCGTTTTACTCTTCCGATAAAATCAAATTTACAGTCCACTAAAAATCCGAAGTTATCGAGGAACATTTGGTCCTTCAAGGCCGAATTGCTGGAGCAGTGATCCGTGGATTGAAGGTTGACGAGTTGCCGGCGCGGGAACTCGAATCGCAACATTCGCGGTCGAAGTGTCCGTGTGTGTTGACGTGTGACAAGTGGAGCGCGGGGCGAAGTACCCACGTTGCTTTGAAAAAAGTGCGTCGGTCATCGGACAGCTGGAGAGTGGTCCGTTGAGAGCCGATTGGACGGAAAGAGGAGGAAACACTATCCGAAGGGTGTAGCACCTTCTCAGTGAAGTGGAGCATGAAAGAACATGACCTTGCCGAGAACGCCTAAATGTGGGAAGAAGAAATCAAAGAAGGCGACGCCGAAAAAGGAGGATCGAGTGGAAGAAAACGGCAACGCCAAGAAGCTAGAAGTGAAGCCGTTGCGCGAGCAGTTGGAAGAACAACGTCGACGACAAAAAGTACGCGAAGAACACACTCAAAAAAATCCACACGTAGATGCTACGTGAAAAATCACGTAACCCCAATTTTCCCCTCCATAGGCCCGTTTTACGTGACACACGTAAAAATAATGTGAAAGTGTACTGGCAAAAAAATGATTTCACGTTGATGTTACGTGAAAAACCTTATAGTATTTTTCCACCGGGAGTATTCACATAGCTTCTATATGTGTTGTCACGTAACATCGACATGAACATATCTTTGGGTTGTTGGTTGATCAAATTTACGTGATCAAGTTAGTATGAAAAAAGTTCTCGTCCAAGAAGGAGCGCGGTGGCGAATCTGATGAATCATTCAGATTAGCTCCAACGAAATATTCAACAACCAACGGTAAGTGAAATTTGTTCTGACAGATTTTATTGCAATACTTTAAAAATATATTTCTTTACTTAACAGGTAACAGGATTTTGAATCCGCGATAACCGATCGAAAAAAGCCTCAACAAGTTGGGAACGTTAACCTACTGCTCCATCTAAAACGTTCCCCGGCCCACAAAGAAAAGCTCAATCCAGTTCCGCGGTCTTTCTGGTGACAAACCGGTGATCTGGTGACCAAAATGGTCCAGCAAGAGATAGAACCTGTATGTAGACGTTTAGAATCAACCTCCGAAAGGCGAGTCTGGCCGTCGGCAACGAGATCGAGATCACCAAGGCAAGGACGATCTCAAGCCCGGATGAGACGATCCCACAGCCGAACCGGAAGCTGCATGCAGCATCTACACCAGATGGTTCAATCTCGCTGGCCGTTCCGTTCCGCGTCTTATCGTTTCGACTCTGCTGGCGTTCAGCAGGTTTCGGCTGATTGCATCCTGATGATGAAGGCTAAAGGCTAGTGAAATAGTGAATTTGAATTATTTTAGGAAAGTTACTGTAGAAAACCAAACAATGAATAAACAATAAAAAAATGATTATTTTGCTCTTCACCCTCCCTCGTCTTTATTACATTAAAAAAATAAATAAAAAGCAAAGTGTATCACACGAATGTCCATATAACTTCTACTAAAACATTCATTTAGAATTCAGGAGCTTATTCATTTAGCTTTTACGTGTGAAACACGTAGAATCAACGTGAAATGATCCGGCCAAGCGAATTTCGTTTCTACTAGCGTAACCTCGTAGAAGTTACGTGAAAACTCTAGTGGAAAAATACCACATAGCTTTTCACGTAACTTCAACGTGAATGTTTTTTTGAGTGCAGCTGAATGCGCTTGTTCGCCAACGACAGGCGATGGAGAACAAGCTGAAGCGAGAGCGCAAACCTACACAGAAAAAAATAATTCGGTAAATTTACATCATTTATGATGTACCAAAAGTGCACGTCATTAATGATGTAAATTTACATCAACTTCATTTTAAATTTAAATGACATTCGTTGTAATTGTGCTGAACAAGTAGTGCTTCGAAAACATGTAAATTTCCGATGAAATCTACGTAAATTTACCAAAGTTTGAAATTTTTACTCCGTTGAATCTTGAATCTGATGTAATTTTCAAATTCTTTTTCAGCCTGACGCAGTTTTGAAGGGGACATTTTGGTTTACTTTCTTATCAAATTAAGCATCAGATTTGATTCAAAAGTACTTATATTTGACCAGAAAATTTCCATTTAAAATACTATATGCAAAGAATTTGATAAATTTTCACCAGACTCAACATTCAACGGAGTAATATACAATTATAATTTGGAAGTGAATTATTAGGCAAATGGATCAAATTGAAATAAACTTACTCGTGTCACTTGATCTGAAGATGATCCACACACGCGATAAGAAAATCTAGCTAAAAAAATGTGATCATGTGACCACGCGCAGCCTGAGTCCTAATCGATGATTCAGATTGCTGTCAGCGTTTTGGTGGACTGATTTCTCAGAGACTCGATATTCATGCATTGATCCCTAAAAGAACGGATTTTTGATTAAAAAAATTATAATCAAATCTAAACAACAAAAACAACTTACAAAAGATGTTAACGAAGTGTCATTTCGTAGGCTGGAAGAATCGTGATGCTTCCGTTCGAGGACATCCACACCAGTCAGCTCGGACAGCTTGTTGTCAACATGTAACTGTACCAGTTGGGCTTGAAGCCGCCAGCACCTGAAACGAATAGTGACTATCAACAAATCCGGCACCCTAATTTAAAAATTCTACGTAAAAAATGTTATAATTCAAAAAGTTTAATTTTTGATACAAACAAATTGAGCATCAGTTAAAGTCATCTGGGGCGAATCGGGACACAATACTTGAATGTTTTTGATTGGTTTTGGATAAAACAGACACAGAAAAACAAATATTGAGATACGTTTTCCAAATTTCAAGCTTTTAATCCATCAAATTCAACTGTCCCTGTTTAGACTGTTGACTTGCCCAGCTGAATTTTTCAATTGAATCGTAATGAATAACTCAATAACTTACTTGAAACTGGACGATGGGACTCGCGGAAGTTTAGCAGAATCCGCCGGTAGCAGGCCGAACGGCCAGTGTGGAACAACGTGAGCAGTCGCGAGGACTAATCTTGATGCGGGAAATTTGAAACGGATTTGTTGTTGCTGGTACCTTGCCACCTAATTATCGCTCCCATCCGGATTGGGCTGCCTCGAAGCTGACCAACTCTGGAACACAAGGCCCATCTACCACCGCGTAATGATTCCAAGTGACGTCGTCTTGTGTAGTCGCTGCTCGGGTAAACTGCTTGCTGCTCTTATGCATTTTGCCGGCGACGGCTGGTACGGGAGGATTTTGATAAAATTTCACTACAAGAGACGATTTATGCGCACAGCTGAGTGGTGTACGAGGTAGAGACAAATTATCAAAACAAACCTACCACGGCTACTTGCCACGATGGAACCGGGTTGGTGGAGCACGCCAGTTTTTGCTTGCTTACAAAAAAGGTACAGCTGAGGAGGTACCTATTTTGTTTTTCTTGAGGCCAATTTAAAGTTAAAATAAAATTTTAGTTCACTCCAATCTCGTAACGAATGTGTTGCGAAGGGTGCAAAACAACAGTGAAAATTTTCGAGGTTCGTTTGACAGTTCGCGCATGAATGTCGCGAATGTCGACTAATCCTGTGACTGAGTTTGTTTTCGGCACAACAGTGTTGCTAGATTTAATCCTGTATAATATTTTCCAAAACAAGAGTCTGTACCAAAGTTCTGTGCACAGTAACTGAAAATCGCACTTGGCTGAGTTCGTTTTCGCACTTTTTCATACGACACTTTTTTGTGTAATCGTAGTCGAACTGAAAAAATCTTATAAAAAAGTGCAAAAAACGAACTCCGCAAAGTGAGATTTTCAATTTAACAGATCTGGATTTTCTTTTATAAAAGATCCTATAAACCATTTTTTTTTCTTTTTGGGTATTACAAATTCCCAAAAAGCAAAAAAAAAAATACGAAAAAAGGGTTTAATAGCCTGTTTAAAAGAGATTCACATTCGTATACACAGTAGTGTTCGAAATGAAAATTTTAATGGATTTTTGCCGAAACATTTTATCTGATATCTTTCATGTCGATGGAATAGGAGTTTGTTGTTATAATTTGAAATAATTTTAAATATTAATTCTTTGTGGGTACATCCAATGATGAAAAGTATTGTATAATATAAAATGAAAAGATTTTAAAATTTCAAATTCAAGAGTATATTTATGTTTCTTTAAAATAAAAACTATGTTTTACAATGATGACATTTTACCATTTCTTTTTTTTTTTGCTTTTAAGTATTTTTCAATACCGTCATCAGGGGTGACATTGGGTCATACAAATTTCAGCATTTTTGTATGACCCAATCTCACCCCCAGGCCCAATGTCACTCCTGATGACGGTGCATTTAAAGTCAAGGGTTTAATCACTAAAAAATATCTAATTTTATTTATTGAACCTTAATACTCAAGAACTGAACTGTACTGAGAATCTGTACAGCACTAGAAGAGGATACTGCTTGCATCTTTGAAGTAAATATTTGCATTGTTTGAAAAAGTAAAGAAGAAATTGTTGTATACAGTTCAGGCGGTAAGAGTATTTTTTGACTCACCTTGTAGTATTCAAGATTTACCTTATTTTGGGTACTCATATTTTTATACACACCGTCGCTAAAATGTTATACAGCTTCAGTCTCAGGGGTTTACTTCTGTCAAAAAGAAAAACATCGATGATCGTTTCTGTTGTTTTAAAATTGTGGTAAGAGAAATTTACAAAAAATAGGAAAATTTCATTAGAGTTTTAATGTAACAATTTATAACTTCCAACCAGGTGCACAGGAAAAAAATAAGAAACAGGTTTATCCCAATACGCCTAGCCGGAATAATCGACGAATTACGATCGGCCACTGGCTTTTTGGAAACATTTCTGAGGCGGATGTTGTCAAGAAGCGGTGCTTCTTAGAACGCTGGGGGTTGGAAAGAACCGGTTTCTGTCGACGAGCCACGGTTGAGAAATCGCAGCGGACACGAACAACCTGGGTAAGCCTGTTGCCGGTTACATTTGCCTGGGCCAATCGTTTGATTATCTTGTACAAACAGCTCACTCTAGCAAATTAAAAAAAAAGTTTTGTTTTGAAAGCGAATTGGTCACCCGCAATCTGTAAGATTGTGAAAAGATTATTTTAATTCAAGCTTCCGCTATCATTCTACCTTACCTTTTTTTGTTGGCCAACAACTTCCGGTATATGTTGAAAGTTCAGAAGAAACAACTGGTTCTGGATACGGCAGAGAGTGTGACAGGTTCCGATGAACACGAAAATCCCGTTTCTACGTCCTCACTGCACTTGCTGGATCATCGCTTAAGACTTAATCACAGTTTTTACACATAATAACAACTACCTGGGATACGACGTCATTGTTTTTGTTCATTGCACTCTGGTTATCAACGTAAACAACAAAATCGAGCACCAAACCTTTACTTAACTTGCCACCAAACACGAACGAACTGATCTGATTGTTTTGTTTTCAGCTGTCATCCGCAGCAACAATCTCACAATTGAAATTTACACGAATTTCAAAAAATAATAGACGCAAAATTGCGATGGATTCAAATTTTACATGCTTTTTGAAAATTCATTTTTTCAGAAATCGGAAACAAAAAATGCATTTACATGAGAATTGACCATTACGACGGATTTGAATTTACATGATGGCACTTTAAATGTCATTCAACAGTTTACAATAGATTTCAAAATTCAATTAAGCATGTTTACGTATGAAACACGGTTTACGTAACCGTTAAATTTACACTTTTTTTTCTGTGTATGCAACGTCCACTTCCTAAGGCAGCAGCTGGAGAGCGTGCAGGACTGCTGCAAGAAGTTCGGTGAGTACCAGGCGCAAATTTATTGATTGTGCCCCTACCTAAATTCGATGGAACGTACGAGAACTGGAATTCGTTTAAGTCCATGTTTCAGAACATCATGGCCCGCTACGTCAACGAAGCTCCAGCGATCAAGAATCAGAGAATCGCTGATTGGAAATGCCGAAGGAGTCATAGATCAAGACATTGTGAACAACAACGACTATGACGCGGCGTAGGCAGTCCTCGAGGAGCAGTACGGAGACACACGAATCATCGTTGACAAGCATATCGACGCAGTCTTTGCTTTACCCAAAATCTCCAGCGACAACGCTGCTGAACTTCGGAAGCTGATCGATTCCTGCGTGAAGCACGTCGAGGGGCTGAAGAACTTTGAGCTTCCGGTCGATGGATTGGGGGGAACAAATGACCGTGAATCTGCTTGCGTCCAGCATGGACAGGGAAACACGAAGGGCCTGGGAGGCGGATCAGAAGGATGGAGTACTTCCTTCGTACGCGGCCACCATCACGTTCCTGAAGAACAGATGCCGCGTTTGGGAGAGGATTGAGTCGAGCAGTGCATGCGCAGAGGGCGAGAAACCGAACAGGTCGGTCGCCTTAGTGATTGCTAACGACACAAGGTGCTCGGTTTGCAATCAAAGACACGAGCTGATGCAGTGTGAGCGGTTCAAACAGAAGACCGCTAACGAAAGGTACAGTCACCTACGCAAATGCGGATTGTGCTTTAGCTGTTTCCGGAAAGGCCATCGAGTGGCGGTGTGCACTGCAGCAAGTACGTGCCAGGCATGCAGAAAGCAGCACCACACTTTGCTTCATACGGATGGAGCGAAGAAGCTGGAAACGACGACGGCGGAGGCGCCGAAACTAAACGCAGAGATCCGGTCTGGAAAGAAACAGACCCTGCTGTCGACGGCCGTAGTTCTGGTCTACGATAGGAACGGCGTCCCGCACGAGTGTCGGGCGCTTATTGATTCGTGCTTCCAGAACCATTTCATCTCTGAAGAGTGTGCCTACCTGTTGGAGCTGAAGAAGGTGACGGTGACCACGTGGCAGAGCATTCACTCATGTTTTGGCTCAGAAACATACTTTAAAGCAATAAAATTATAATTTTTGATGTTCCTGTAACAATTTGAACTACTCCAAATAACGTAACATGATGATTTTGTAATAATAATGCAATCGATGCTTCCCCACGTGTTGCCGTCTGACATGGGGCGTCGAAATTTTCAGCTAGCCGTCATAGCATACTAAGGACAATGCGTAAATTTGAAGGGTGAATCGTTGATTCTGGAGACACCGGACGTCGATCCAATGCGCACCTTGGGGACAGAATGGACAACCCCAATTCCTTCTGCAATTTGTTCCTTGGACCATCCCCTACACATCTATCTTTATTCCGAGTGAATCCACACGCAGAAAAAAGTTTTGTAGAATCAGCCTGTACGAGGTTTGAATCAACAAAATTTTTGTTGAATATAATCAACACCGATTTTGCGTTGAAACGAACCTTGATTTTCTTGATTCCACAAAAGTCTTTTGTTGTTTTGAAAAAGCTGCTTTGACGTTTAGCGTTGATTCAACAAAAATAATGATTTTCAAATCAACAAAACGTTTTGTTGATTCAAATATGCCTTATTTTTCTGCGTGCATGTTGTCCCCAGACCTGTAGAAACGATTAAACGAAAAGCATAAAAATCCCATAGTAATTTACATGTAAACTTTGAACCGCTGGGGACAGGCCAATTCTCAACCAAATGGGCTGATATTTGGCATGAGAGTCCCTATGGGTATCCTCTACAAGGGGAACCTCGGTTTGCCTGATTCTGAGAACTTTTTTGTTTGGATGAAACACCCTACTAGATATTGTTGCTATTTATTTCACCCTCACTATACACAAAACCACCTTGTCATTAAACGTCAATCCGAAAGTTATCGAGAAACAGTGTGCATTGGTCAAAAGTCCTGTGTCGTCAGAATAAACGATTTTCTCCCAAAAAGCATTGAATTTTCCATAGCATGAAAACTAAATGAGAACTGTGAAACGCCACATGTTGTTCTACTTTTCAGCACTGAAATGGGTGCTGAAAAGTTGAACTTTTCAACACTTGTATCGAAAAGTAACATTTTTCAATATTTTTTTTGTTTCAAACGATGAATTTACTAAACACATGAATGTTTAACATAAACTTCGATTAAAGAAGCGTTTTTCGGAATTGCAAAAAATGTTGTAAGCAACTCGTTGCAAAACTTGATTTTTCTAGCACTCATCGTATTTACAACTCGTGCTGAAAAAATCTTTTTTTAGCAACTTGTTGCATAAACTACTATTTTACAATTCCGTTGTAAACTGTTTGCCAAAAATAACAGTACCTAATAAAAAGTACTTTTGGAATTCCGCTGTGAAGCTGTCTACTTTTCCTTACAAAAAAAAAAAAAAACAATGCTAATAAGTTGTACTCTCTTAAATTTTTATTAAATTTTCAGTTTGGGAGATTGACTTGCTTTATGTGACTTTGCCAATGTTTTTTAAAATGTAATTTTGCAGTGGTCAACTTTGGTCAGATTCGAGGGACATAAACTTCAAAAAATATTTGCAACAGCCTTATTAAGTGCTGTATGATGGCATTATTGAAATGAACATTTCTGGATTTTTTTTAAAGGTTCAATAAAGGTATTATTTTTAATGAAAACTCCAGATTTGAAATTAAAGTCTAAGAAAAAAATGATCACTCCGTTTATTCAACCTTGCAAGTACCTAAAATTACGCATAGCCAGCACCGTTCGTTTAGCTCGATTCACCTTGCAGGAAATTATCTCGCTAGCGGGCGTTATCGGTGAAAACGACCGTAAAAACCATATTTTTGGAGGTATGCAGCAATGATAGCGCTCCATAAGCCAGCACGCGGTAATTGATTGGTCATTCTGGAGCGGCTGTGATAGTGGACCGTTTACTCGTTGCTCTTTGGTACAACCTCGTAGGATTCAGCGATAACGTCTCGTGCACCTGGGAGTCGCGTAGCGGACGTACATGTGTAGGGCTTAACGGAGGATTTGTGCGCGTAATTTTGGAACGGCCAAATAATTTGGGCTCATAGCTAAGGCAGTGAGCGAGATTAAACCAATGTTGTATCTTCTTCATAGATCAGTGTGTGCATGTGATGTTGCGAAATTATGCAAATAGCTTTGACAATAGACCTGATTGTCGAGTTCTATGAAACGCGGAAGGGCATCAAAATATGTCCCAGCGTTTTGCGCTGCTATGCTATTTTGTGATTCGTACAAAATTTTTACAACGCGCATACCACAAAATAGAACGACGGTGACGAAAACGAAAACGGCATCGATTCACGGTCGTCAGTATGGCAAAGCCAACGGCAGGGGCAATCATAGCAACCAGGCTGGTTCGTTTAACGACGACTTGATTCCAAATTCACATCACAGCAGGGCCGCCGTTTACAAGCCAAAAACAAAAAAGTCGGCCTGCAAGAGTCGAGAGATCTGAAACACTACTCACTGTTGTGTATCGTGTTGAGCATTCAAATCACGAAATTTTCAAGAACCATCTGATGGAGTACCTTCCTCTATACTACTTATATGTATTTTAGCGAACTCATCACTCTTTTGGGTTTTTAGGTGTGTGTAATTTGTAAATAAAGCAAGAACTGAAGTTGTTTTTTTTCATTCTTAATTTTTAACCAATTTGAATAAGTTTCAGGAAGGTAGAAATTTTTTGAGCGCTCTACTGATCAATTAAAAAAAAAACACATTAGATGCCCTTGAAAATTTACTGTTAATTTACTACTGTTAATTTGAAGAAAATCTGAAATATCATTATTCCTTTTTAAATTGAAGATACAAATTTACTAAGATCAGGTGTCACCTTCCAAAAAAAGGTAGGGTTTCACTAATACCTGTCTGAGAGCAGCAATAGGACTTGTCAATCAAAATCGTTGATTTGCAACAAAGTAACTTTATCAATAGCCTCAATTTATAACTGATTATTGAATTACTAGGGATGGCTGGGAAGTTTTTGTTGGCCGTACGGTGCGAAGCCCACTGGGCAGACGCGCTGTCAAGCGTTGGCAGCAGTTGCTGTCACCTGCGAGTGACGTTTATTGACATTACTCATTTCCGTTTTTTACACTCGATCATTCGCACATTAGACTTTGTAAAACCTAGACGCTAAATACATAAAGGTAAAACTGTGATTCCCCGATTTACTTTAACATCACGCGACTATTCCACTGCTGAACCGCTGCCAACAGGTTATTGGCCCGGAAAGTTTTGAGTATCGTCGGGAAGTTTTGTGCGCTGCGGAGTTCGCTCCCGAGGAATCTTCGTCTCCCGTGACCGCGTGGTCGCTGCCTGTTCCTGCGATGGCGGAGGCTGTGAAGTTCAACGTTGCCAAGCTCGGCAACGGCAATTACCCGTCCTGGAAGTTCCGGATGGAGATGCTGCTCGTCCGCGAGGAGCTGTTTTACGTCATCTGCGATCCGCGGGACGATCCCGTCACGGAAGCGTGGACAAAGGACGACCGGAAGGCCCGCGCAACCCTAGGCCTGTGCGTGGAGGAGAGTCAATTTGGGCTCATCAAGGGCAAGGCCACCGCGAAGGAGATGTGGGAAAGTCTTCAAGAGTACCACGAGAAGCACTCCGTTTCGTCGCGCGTGTTGCTGCTGAAGAAGCTGTGCAGCAAGAATTTGCAAGAAAATGGCGACATGGAAGCACACCTGCAGGACATTGAGGTTATGTTTGACCGCCTGCAAGGTGCCGATCTCAAGCTGGACAAGGAGTTGAAGGTCGCGCTGCTGCTGCGAACACTGCCGGACTCTTACAACGGTCTTGTCGTGGCCCTGGAGAGCCGCCCAGATGCCGATCTGACCCTGGACTTCGTCAAATCCCGGCTGCTCGATGAGCACCAGAAGCGGCTGGAGCGGGGGAACATTGCCGGCGGCAGTAAGCTGCTGAAGACGGTGGCATCCAAGCCCGGAGAGAAGACCTGTTTCTTTTGTAAGAAACCTGGCCACTTCCGTAAAAACTGCCGGAAGTACCAGGCGAGCCTGAAGGGCGACTCCGGCGAGACCAGACACCAGTACGCACCAAGGGCGAAGAAGGCGGCGGAAGCATCTCCGTTGCTGTTTTGGACGAAGGTGGAAACCGCATCGGCGAGGATGGTGGATGCTGAGCAGGCGGTACGCTGCTCGGTGAGTGGCGTTTCTTCGCTATGGTACGTGGACAGTGGTGCATCCCAGCCATTGTTGGAATTCGAGCGAGAAGAAGGAAAGCATTTCTCGCTCGCGAACGAGGGAGAGAACTTGTAGTACTTTTCTCTTCTCGCTCGCGCTCGCCTTTTCGTTCGCGTTCTCGCTCTCGCCGCGAGCGCTCGCGAGCGCCTCGTGCTAGACGTTTGTCCCAAGCTAGCAATTTGTGTATCAGGCTTATGAATACGAACCAGGCGATGGTATAGAAGTGTAACTTCAATCGCTGTGTTGTTTTTTATTCGTTTCTAACACGTCCAACTTCTCGCGAACGGGCAATTCTGGCTCGCGAGAAAGCCCGTTCGCGAGCGGAGGAGAGCACGGGCAATCGGTGAGTTTCTCTCGGCAGCTCGAGACTCGCGACGAGAACTCGAGAGAGAGAAAATTTTCTCGCGAGAGCGCGATAATACCAACACTGATCCCAGCACATGACCTGTAACAAAAACTTCTTTACGGAGCTGACGGAGGACGTGCAGATCGGAATCACCTTGGCGAACGGCAACACAACTCATTCGCAAGGTATGGGACGTGGCCTGCTACGCTGCGTTGACGACGAAGGACGAGAAAGGCAGATCCAAGTACAAAACGTTTTGTATGTACCCGAACTCGAGGGTAGTCTGCTCTCTGTAAGCACGATCGTAAACAATCATTTTGTTGTGTCCTTCACCGCGCGCGGCTGCAAAGTGCTCGACGAAAGTGGCGCTGTGGCAGCTGTCGCTGACCTGGTCGGCGGAATGTACGTGCTCAAGACGAACGAGAAATCGATGGTGTCGGCCACCGCCCGGCACACGGAGTTCTGTCCCCACACCTGGCATCGTCGGTTTGGTCACCGCGACATCGACGTCATCGACCAGATCAAGAGGAACGACCTGGCAACACACATGAAAGTGATCGACTGTGGGCTGCAAAGTGTGTGAGTGCTGCCTCGAGTGCAAGTTGTCCCGCAAATCGTTCCCAAAAGTGGCTGAAAACCGTGCAAAAAATGTGCTGGACCTGGTGCACACGGACGTTTGTGGACCGTTCCAAAACGTCACGCCGGGAGGTAAAAGATATTTTATGACGATAATTGACGACTTTACCCGCTACACGATTGTTTACCTCCTAGCGAACAAATCGGAAGTTGTCAACAAAATCATCGAGTTCGTCCGCCTCGTGGAGAACCAGATGGGGGAAAAGCCACGGGTGATACGGTCGGACAACGGCGGCGAATACGCGACCAAGGCGCTGGAGGAGTTCTACGCGGCAGAGGGGATCAAAGCCGAGTACACCTGTCCCTACTCCCCGCAGCAGAACGGTGTCGCTGAGCGCAAGAACCGTTACCTCCAGGAGATGGCGCTTTGTATGCTGCACGACGCAGGCTTACCGAAGCTGTACTGGGGCGAGGCCGTGATGACCGCAACGTTCCTGCAGAACCGACTCCTTCTCGATCGATTGGCTGCTCACCGTACGAAAAGCTCTTCAACAAGAAGCCCGCGGTGAAGGACCTGAAAGTGTTCGGCTCGGAAGCGTTTGTTTACATTCCGGCCGAAAGGAGGAGAAAGTTCGAGAACAGGGCGCGGAAGCTGATCTTCATCGGTTACTGCACGCAGAACAAGGCCTACCGTTTCCTCGACCGTAAGACCGGTCGGATCATCGTCAGCCGGGACGCGCAGTTCCTGGAGTTGGGCGCTGAAATCGGAGAAGAAAGTGCAAGTGACAAAACGTCAACAAATGACGTGGAAGTTGTGATCGGAGAAAAAGTTGAAAAAGTGCGCGAAGAGCTTCAAGCTCCGGAAGACCAAGACGACTCGGATGATAGTTTCTACGACCCGGAGGAAGACGCAAGTGAAGAAGCTGTTGAGGAATCGGCGGCATCTGGCGGTTCTGCGGAACCCGCTGGACCAAGTGCTGCTGGAGAGCCGGCGGCGTCGGCGCAGAACGGTGCTGATGGTAATCGGCATTCGCAACGAAGCAATTTTGGTGTCCCGCCGCAGCATCTCAACGATTTCGTGGTCGGACTGGCCGCGCAGTGCAGCGATGAACTCGGAACCTACCGTGAAGCCATCGCTGGCCCCGAGAAGAAACAGTGGTTAGCCGCCATGAAGGAAGAACTCCGATCGCTCGAAGAGAACAACACCTGGTCGCTCGTGACGCCCCCAGCCGGTTGCGAACCGATCGGCTCTCGATGGGTGTTCAAGAAGAAGGAAGACGCGGAAGGGAAAGTGTTGCGCTTCAAAGCAAGATTAGTGGCACAAGGGTTTTCCCAAAAGTTCGGTCGCGACTTCGATCAAGTGTTTGCGCCAGTGGCGATGCAATCCACATTTCGTGTTTTGCTCTCGATCGCCAGCCAGAAGAAGATGGACGTGTACCATGTTGATGTGAAAACGGCGTATTTGTATGGTACCCTCGAAGAAGAAATCTTTATGCGACAACCCCCTGGTTTTGTTGTCCCTGGCCAAGAAAAGTGTGTGTGCAAGCTCAATCGAAGTATTTACGGCTTGAAACAGGCCGCGCGAGTGTGGAACAGCACCATCAAGGACTTTCTGATTGCTATCGATTTTGTGCAATCGTCGTCCGATGCTTGCTTGTACATGAAGAAGTTGAGCGATCGTGAGTGGATGTACCTTTTGATCTATGTCGATGACATGGTGATTGTGTGCTGCGAGAAGAACCAGATGCTACGCGTCGAGGAGGAGCTCAAGAAACGGTTCCGGATCACATCCCTGGGGCCGGTGCATCTCTTTCTCGGAATCGCTGTGAACCAGGACGCCGACGGCGTGTACTCGATCAACCAATCGTCTTTCATCCGTAAGATTGCAAAACAGTACGGGCTTGACGAGTCGAAGAAGTCGAAAATTCCGATGGACACCGGCTACTACAAGTTTGCCGAGAAGTCGGAAGTGCTGCCGAACAACACCGAGTACCACAGCCTGGTCGGATCGCTGCTGTACGTGTCCACAAACACCAGACCGGACATCGCAGCGAGCGTGAGCATCCTGAGTCGGAAGATCCAGAGTCCGTCACAGGCGGATTGGACTGAGCTGAAAAGGGTAGTGCGTTACCTCGTCGGAACAGCAGACCATCGTCTGCAACTCGGAGCATCAGAAGCAGACCGGATGTCGGCGCTGGAAGGTTTTTGCGACGCAGATTGGGCCAGTGACACGTCCGATCGAAAGTCGAACAGCGGATTTGTGTTTCGATTCGGAGAAGCGACGATCAGCTGGGCTAGCCGAAAGCAAACCTGCGTATCAACGTCAACGATGGAGGCGGAATACGTGGCCCTGGCGGAAGCAGTCCAAGAGGTCGTGTGGCTACGGCGTCTGCTGGCAGAGCTCGGCGAGAAGCAGCAAACACCAACAACAATCTTCGAAGACAACAAGAGCTGTTTGGACTTTGTCGCGCTGGAGCGGCAGAATCGCAGATCGAAGCATATCGACACAAAGTTCCACTACATCAAGGACGCTGCTACTTCTGGTCAAATTGTCCTGCGCTACTGCGCCACCACCGACATGCTGGCGGACATCATGACCAAACCGCTTGGAGCTGTTCAAGTTGCGAAGTTCGTCGGGATGCTGGGACTCAAGGCTGAAGGATCTGGCCACCGCTAGACATCGAGGAGGAGTGTTGGCCGTACGGTGCGAAGCCCACTGGGCAGACGCGCTGTCAAGCGTTGGCAGCAGTTGCTGTCACCTGCGAGTGACGTTTATTGACATTACTCATTTCCGTTTTTTACACTCGATCATTCGCACATTAGACTTTGTAAAACCTAGACGCTAAATACATAAAGGTAAAACTGTGATTCCCCGATTTACTTTAACATCACGCGACTATTCCACTGCTGAACCGCTGCCAACAGTTTTGAACTGACTCACTTATTTTTGTATCACTGAAAAGTTAAAAAAAAACATAAAAAGGCAGTTTTTGTAAATATTGCTCGATTTGTTCTAGAGGTCGTATCGAGGAGCTCCGATTTGGATGAAACTTTTAGCGTTTGTTTGTCTATACATGAGATGAACTTATGCCAAATATGAGCCCTCTACGACAATGTAAAGTGGGGTAAAACGGGCATTGAAGTTTGAGGTCCAAAATACATGAAAAATCTTAAAATTTTCGTTAAACTTGATCAATTCTAATTGGGTCCTAAAATGAAGCTTAGATTGCTGATATTATTGTTTACAGCGATAAAGCTTATTTTTCTGAGTACAATGAACCTTTGTACGACCACAAAGAGTTTAAAATGGATTTTTAAATCAATTTTGAAAAATTTACCTCGCGGTCCTTCTTGACAGAAAAGTTCCTACTTGACAGCTCGTTCCAAGGGGACCATAGTTGATCCATCGAAAAAATGTTGTCTAGTCAAAAAAAAATTTTGGATTAAAATGAAAAAAAGTGATCAGAAATTGTTTTTAATCGTGTTATTTACCGTTGTACATAAAAATTGACATAGGGCTTTAGTACCCAATTCTTTTAGTTGCATTCGAAAGGTCTTTAGAAGCACTTTAAAATGTGACATAGACATCCAGGATTGGTTTTATTTTTTCTCATAAAAAAAGTAAATCTTTCCCTGTTCTTGAGGGGAACACCCGTGAAGAGTATCGGGGCCGGCATTTACAAAGCAGATTCAGTGACAGTTTATGAATCAACTTATTGTTAACATGTTAAGGTTAATGTTAACATTCCATAGGTTGTCTTCCTAAGGTGTCTTGATAAGGTCCAGTTTGTGACGAAACACTACCTTCCCTTTACTAAGCAACCGAATCCAGGAGGGAAAAGATCATTAGTTGTGTTGGTCCGAGCCGGGATTTGAACCCCGATCTACCGCTTACGGACGAAAGCGTTACCACTAGGCTACGTGGCTTTTTTTCTCATAGCTTTTGCAAATTACTGTTAAAAATAGATATTTTTTTTAAAACCTTGATATCTTTTTGCAACAGCCTCCAACACCCATACTCCCATAGGTCAAAAGTTAGGGAATTTCATGGACTATAAGCCTACGGTATTACATAACTTTTTGGCCGATCACAGTTTTTGCCTTCCTCACCTCACTGAGGTAAGGCTATAAAATCACTTAAAAATTGAACTTTTTAAATAAGTCTCCAAGATATACCGTTACGTATACATATCGGCTCAGAATCAAATTTTGAGCAAATGTCTGTGCGTGAGGATGGACGTAGAATTTTTTTTCTTACACATTTTTCTCGGAACTGGCTCGACCGATTTTGTCCGGATCTATGTTTTCACTGCCCATGTTCGCATAAATGTCCCATATGCAAAAACAGCAAGCTGAGAAAAACGTATTTGAAGTTTGTCCCATACATAAGGCTACGTGTTAAGCTTTCGCGAAAAAACTGGATTTCCTCCTGATTTCTAGAACAAAGTACTGGATGTTATAGGCTCTTTGGAAAGAGCACACGATTTTGAACCAAACTGCATCATTAACTCAAAAACGATGAAAATGCATATGGGACATTTATGCGATCAGGGGCAGTTCAGGTCCTTTAAGTCTTTTTTTAATTTCATCCAGTTTGGTGCAGTACTTAAAAAGTTATGTTCGAAAAACTGTTTCGGTTGATACAAAAAAGGGTCATTATCTACATAATTTGAAAGCTCTGGCGGATAGCTGTCGGAACTTTCCGCTCAGAGCACGCACACAAACACTGCACTCAAAATCAAAAATATCCTTCAAAAGGGTACTTGCAATCCTCAAAAAGTATACTTTCTATCCTTTTTTAAGTTCACCCGGCGTCACCCTTTTAAAAGGGTATGTCAAAATCAGTACATTTTCGATACCATTTTAAAGGGTGACGACGGGTGAACTTGGAAAAAGGATGCTTTTTACTTTGAGTGTGCAGTCCTACAGTGCTTTCAAATGGTTCATTAAATTTATCATAGATGGCAGCACTTAGATGTATAGTGTCTATACTAAGTAAGCATTAGCCAAAGCTTTTCTAGTGTGTGGTTGCAAGGCTTTTAGGAGGAAGGCAGCAACTACCTTCTGGTGGATTAAGTAACGTTTTTTCATAGTTTTTCGATTTTTCTATAACAAACATTCTACAACGTTAGTTTTTGCCCTGTAGGCTTCCGTAGCGGCACTTTTTGGTCTCAGTTTTGACATATTCGGAATCCTTGGAAAATTTCACGTTAGCTTGAACTATTGGAGTTGTAAATTTGATTTAGAAAATTAAAAAAAAACATTTTTGAAAAAAGAAATAGATCTTATTTACCCTGTGATAAAAAAATGCGTTCAACCATCAGTTTTGCCTTCCTCACCTAACTGAGGAAAGGCTATAAAATTACCGGAAAAATGAAGTTCTTAATTTGACCTCCTAGACCCACCTTCATGTGTACTTATCGACTCAGAATCACATTCTGAGCAAATGTCTGTGTGTGTGGTGGGATGTTGATCAAAAAAATTTGCACTGGATTCTCTCGGCACTGGCTGAACCGATTTGGACCGTATTGGTATCATTCGATCCGTCTTGGGGTCCCATAAGTCGCTATTGAAAATTATAAAGTTTAATAAAGTACTTTAAAAGCTATGCTAAAAAACGATTCTAACAAAAGTCCGGAAGATTGTAAAAAGGGTGGTTTTTGTAAAAGACCCCGTCATGTTATACATTTTTAGAAAGGTATTCGAAAGAACTTTCCAACGAGTTCAGAAGTTTGAAGATCTGACAACCCTATCAAAAGTTATAAGCACTTAAGTGTTATTTATAAACTTTTTAGAGACCGGATCTCATATCTTTCGATGAAAACGTTGTCCGGATCTATCATGCGACCTATTGATGGATAGGTGATCAAAAGACCTTTCCAACGAGTTCAGTAGATTGCAGATCTGACAACCCTATCAAAAGTTATAAGCCCTTAAGTGCCCTGAATTATGAAGATCTGACTACCCAATCGATGGTATGAATAATGAATCAAGTTGATAGAACACTGAAAGGTCCGCCCTTGTGTATCTATTTTGGATAGCTAAGGGTGGATTAAGTAACGTTTTTATGTAATGTTTGCAGAAGCGTCGAACTGCCAAAATTCTCAATACAAAGTTTGGATAAACACTGTTCGGTGCTTGTATGAAACTAGAAAATAAATATGATTCTAGGCAGGTGCCTAGTGTATGACTCCCCATGAATTGAGAATGTGTAGACACATTTTTTGATTTTAGTTGGCTTGTTATAGTTGAGATTCTATGATTTTAAAATATAAATTTATACAATCCTTGTTTACGTCAAACTCTCAGGTATTCCAAAGAATAAATTTTAAGATTAAAGGCAATATTATATAATATAATATATCATATAACTAATCTGCAAACATCAAATCAATCATTCCTATTTTCATTGTTTCCTATTGTATAGGAAAAATATACCTACAACATCATAATCACAAAAGCTACAAGAACTGTTTAAAATCATCATCATTAGCATCGATTAGGACGTTCCACAGCTGGACGAATACCCCTTGCTAATTTAAGGAACTCAAGTACATATATAGAAAATTAGATATATGAATCACCACATGTCTGTTTTCCGTTCGTTATCTTGGCACCATCCATGTGTTTGGCAGTTTTACTTTGGTGTACTAAAACGCACCACATTTAAACTGCATTAAACTGTAATGAATGCAACGGCGTCGGGTATTCCCCCTTTTGGGATCTACCTGGCGGAGATTCCACACGGTGAAATTAGCAATTCTACCTCTTTGTGTCGGCAGAGAGTGTAAAATAAAAACAAGCAAAACCTTGCAAAAATCCCTCAAATTCCATCTATTCATTGGGATTGTCTACTTTGAAGAATATTATCGCGGGTTTCTCGGGGTTTTATGAATTTTAGGACACTATGGTAATCTATCGCTATTCAATATTACGAATCCGAGCTCCATTTTTGTTTTATCGTAAAGGAGTAAATATTTTTGAACATGCGAAAAAAGACGTGTTTTTCAATAATTTGCGGCCTAAAAAGGTGATGGGTAGTGCGGTGCCTGTGTGGACGCTCAGTCCTGTTTTTTCGTGCTATTTTCCGTCTCTTTTTTGTCGCTGTTCGAGTGCATTGGGTGATTGGCTATTATAATTAAATAATGGCATCAGTAGTGCGGTGCCTGTGTGGACGCGCAATCCTGTTTTTTTTGTGCTATTTTCCGTCTCTTTTGTGTCGCTATTTGTGTACATGGGGTGATTGGATTTCTTCTTCTTCTTTTTTTCATTTATATTTTGTTCGCGCGTTCGTTGGCCGATGAATTTTATTTTTGTTCTCTTTATATAGTTTTCGATAGAAACGATCCGATTTTTGTTTTTTGAGACAAGCAAGTCGTATTGCTGGATTAAGTCCTTTCCATATCATCGAGGATCGGAAGGCACGTCGACGGATATGTTTTAAGGCTTATGATATAAAATAATTTTAATGAATGAAGCCCTTCCTACATCACCGTTGATCGGAAGGCACGCCGACGGAGAATTTCTGGAGAATCGCGGTCGAATTAATACTATATTTAAATCCCTAGATAGGTATCTTTCCGCAGCCGGCTGCCTAAGATTTTTAAAA
Organism: Culex quinquefasciatus; assembly: GCF_015732765.1. Lineage (NCBI taxonomy): Eukaryota > Metazoa > Arthropoda > Insecta > Diptera > Culicidae > Culex > Culex quinquefasciatus. The sequence continues at coordinate 71,334,128 of NC_051861.1, read as the reverse complement.
TTTCAACCGATAAACAAATTGCTCATGGTCGCATCACCTACCACAGTGAATCCTGACCTCATACCCATCTTACTAACCCCTCAAAACTCATGTGATAATTTGTCGGAGACGCAGTCGATTTGGCGGTCCCATCACTCAAGTATCGGCTAACATTCCCATCCACTTCCCCGTGTCTTACCACTGGTCGTGGCCGGCGTCGGTATTGATCAGCACGATAGGGACCTTTGAAAATTGCGAAGGGGTGATGATTGGTTCCTACTTTTCATCTGTGGTCCACGGAGCAATGTTTGGGGGTCCTGGTCAATAACGAAGTAGCAGCTACGGGTAGACACCAATGCTATGCTATGCTATGCTAATTTGCGGCCTAAAAAGGTGATGAGATACGTGGGTTTTATAGAAAACCTGGATGTGTGGGTATCAAAAGATCGGAAATTTTATGCCCTTTCTGATGCCACATAGGTTGAATTGTAAATTGTGGATCGGTTCAGATGCCAGCGGATTTTCCGACGACGTAATTCCGGGTTGGTACGAAATTCCAACGAAAAATCTATTCTATCGATACAAATACCCCCAAAACGGTTTTATACCCACTCCAAAATATTTATTTAGCAATTCTATTGTAATATATTGACATTTAGTTGAATTAAAAGTTTGCAAAATTAAGTTTAGATAAGTTTTATATAGAATTTCCAGAGTTATATCAACTTTTATACCAAGTAGTTAGTAAACTTAATATTCAATCCAAATTATTTTTTTAATCAGTCAAGGATGCCTATTTGGAGTTGGGAGACTGGATTTATGGCGATTTGTCAACAAATATGTAACATTATTTATGTTAATTTTTCGAAAGGTGTACAAACTTTTTTTGCACCTTTTTTATTTTCGTAATAGTATTTGTTATATAACTTTTTTATAGAAATCATCTTTTCATGAGCTTTTTGTAGCAAAATGTTTGGCATGAGTTTCTGAACAAAACATAGTAACTACTAGGTTCCTGTCAAACTTTAATTTTTTTACATGTTTCATCACAAAATGTGCATAGTGCCCAAGGGGTGTAAATACTTTTTTTACATACTGTAGAAATTTGGTGCCCAAGGGACTTTTATGTAAAATTGGACGTCCGATTTGAATTAAAAAAAAAACGTATTTTTCATCGAAAAACACACCAAATTTTTTGAAACTCCATTTTTCGAATCTACATTAAGCGAATACATACATGTAAATCGGCAAAAATGTCAACCCTTGATACATGAGCACACATTGAAACTTTTTTCAATCAGATTTGTGGGCATAAAAATATACATCTGTTGACAACTGTTGATAACATAAATTTTAAGCTTATGTTTGGCTGTATCGTTGCCGAGATATAGCTATTTAAAGTTTTGTGGTTTGGTTGAGCGTTTTAGCAGAATGCAGAATGTTTTCATAGTATTTAAAGTTATCAGTTTCAAAAAACGGATGCCACGATATCCATACACTGCTTAGACCAAATAGGCTCACAATTTTGGTGAAAACTCGTTAAACCGATCCCGTGTGCATGACAAAGGCCTATTTAAAATAAAGTTTGTTTAAAAAATAGATAAAAATATTTTTATGCTTTTCAGTAAAAAAATCAGTTTTTGATTATTGTATTAAAAAAAAACGAAATTTCAAAATCGAGCTTCGTCACGGTATATGTCTTGAGAGTCTTCACCCCAAATTTCAGTCAATTTGGTCCATCCAATCTCGAGATATCGTGGCACCCGAAAATGAACATGAACTCAGTGTTTTGAGAAAAACGCTCAGAAAGTTTGTCAGTTTGTTTTGCGCATGGCAAAATTTAAAGCCTAAATTGTCTGCTACTATCTTCAGTCATGAAATATCTTCATGAAACTTTCAGGAGTGATTGGAAATCATATTTTAAGTAATCTGGTAAATTTTCTGTAAAATTAAAATTTTGAGATTTTCTACATGTATTCACCTAGAAGGGTCGTTTTTCAATTTAAAACACAAATTTTCAGTTTAAGTTTTCGCGTTTTCTATAACTTTGCAGGGTTATTTTTTAAGAGTGTAACAAGGTTATACAAAATTATAGAGCAGACAATTACAAAAAAAATATAAACATAAGGGGTTTTGGTGTAATCATCACAAGTTGCGATAACTTGTGATGATTACAAGCAAACCCCTTATGTTTATAAAAAAACCTTTTCAAAACTTTTTTTCGTAATATCGCGATGATTTTACAAAAAAAAAACATTTTGAAGAGATTTTTATTTGTTTCTCATCGTTGCGTCGTTCATGTCTGTCGCGGGTTGTGATGAATGGCCATGATCGACACAACCAACTTTTTCAAAACTTTTTTTTTCGTAAAATCGCGATAACTCGTGATTGTTACAAGCAAACCCCTTATGTTTATTATTTTTTTTTTGTTAATTGTCTTCGGAGATGCAAAGAGTACATTAAATTTCCCTAAAAATGACTTGTTCTTAAAAATTTACAGTTATGTAATGAAAATGGGCAGAGTTTTTAAAACTTTTTTGGTGTTGTTCGATGAAAATCGGGCGTCCAATTTTACATAAAAGTCTTTTGGTCACCAAATTCCCATCTCATCACCTTTTCAGGCTGCAAATTTTTGTAAACATGTATTTTTTCGCATGTTCAAAATATGGAAGGGGCCGTTATTTTTTTCACCAACATCAGGCTCGGGTATCAATCTCAACCAATTTCGCTCAAAATTTAAAATAACAAAAAAAAAGTTTTTCGCTTGTGGATCAGGGGGTCATTTTTTCTGGGCACTCTAGTGCACATTTATTGTTTTTGAAAGTAGTTACATGAGTTTTAAAAAGTGATCATTTTATAAAAGGCTGAAAGTATTGAAATGGATCTGGGGGGGCAATGGCTTTTCTGACAGGTTTCTAACCCCCCCCCCCCTCCCCTTAAGAAGGCCACTTGGTTTATACATGATCCCTAGTTCAATCAGAAATGATCAAGGGTTGTTGCGCACCTCGCTGGATCGGAACAAGCTCAAGTACATCGATTACTCGTTGAAGATGGGCCACGGTAGCTTGCAAAGGCTGATCGACAAAAAGACCTACTATCCTGTGAAAGACCTGATGGACACGGTTAGCGAAGTGGACGAAAAGCGCACACTGGGACTGACTAAGGTAAAGATTTTGCATGAGCAGCAGATTTTGGTCATAGTTGGGCAGATAACAGCACGTAAGAGAACTTTGAATTAAATATCTGGAGTTTTTTTTGAAAAGGTCCAATAAACCAAATTTCCAGTTTCTGCTTTTTGGGTGTTTTTAAAACCACATTGAGTCAGGAGTATTAAAAAACACCAAATAATGTAAATTTTCATTAATATTTTTTACTGTGTAACCAACAAATTACTAGTTAAATATAAACATAAAGGTCAATCGGTCATATTTTCTCTTCCAACCCGACGATGAACCATTCGTGATACTGCCCGGTATCTGAATGCGTGCCCCAGGTCGTGACTAGATAAAGCTTTCACGTACGCCAGATAGCCATCAGATTTAGTAGAGCTGATGCGCCCACCCACAACAAGTACCTCGCTAATATAAAACCAGTTTGCAGACAGTTCAATACGTGTCATTATCGCCCAGAGTCCAGAGCGCGATGCTAAGTGACATATTTTAAGCCAAATTGTTGCTGCTGCTGCCCAGGTTAACATCGTTGAAGTTTGGAGCCCTCGGGGAGTAAGATAGAGAAGACTACAAAGCAAACTACCTGCGCAACGGACGATTTGGAGTGTTCGCAAACACACAGGGAGAGCGCAGCCGTCAACGGATTGTAGCCTGCGGCAGTAACGACGAACGGACAAACTGAAGGAGTTCGTCATACGATCAACAATCCATCACTTGAACGACGCCGTTTACCTGTCTTGAGCCAACGAGAGAGCGAGAAGGAGAGGCGGCAAAATTACTCTCGCATGTCGCAGGTGTTACCTGGTGGGCTCTATAAGACGCTAATACTCTTACTTGCTCTGGTTAGTCTGTTTTTGAGCTCGGAGTACGGTGGTGGTGAACGGTGATCGCGTCTTCGTTGAGTGCCTGGGTATTTCCGAAGGGACTGAGCGACTGTGAAGAGAGTGAAGGTGCCAATCTGAGGGCGACAAGGGGCCTTTTGGACAAAGGAAGAATAATAAGTTTATAGTTGGACTTTGCAATCATGGAGGTGAATAGCACGACACTGGTGAACCTGCTGGGAGTGGGAAGAGCCGATGATCACGACCATGACCATGATCACGACGACCACGAGGAAGATGAAACAGAGTCGATTGTGTTTGCCAAATGTACTGCAATGTTCGTCCTATTTTTCGTTAGTATGGTATGTGGAATGGCTCCTTTCAAATTGGCTCAATGGTTCAAGTGGACGGATAAAGCTGCCGATGCAAAAGCAACTTTGCTGGTATCGTTACTACTTTCGTTTGGTGGGGGAGCCCTGCTATGTACTACCTTCCAACATCTGCTACCGGAAATCAACGAAACAATCCTTCATTTGACGGAAGCTGGACTTATGCCCCAGCTGAGCTTTAGCTTGGGAGAATTTTTGATGTGCGCTGGTTTCTTCATCATCTATTTCGTGGAAGAACTAGTGCACCTTTATCTTCATCGGCATGAGCGCAAAATGAATGACGCCAAAATTAACGAGCTGGAAGTGGCGGGAGGAGCCATTATGAGAGGCACCCATGCAAGAGAAAGCATTATCATGCGCAAGAAAAACAGCGAAATTCGCAACGGAAGCATCTCTACAGCAGATCTAATCTCAAACGACTTGGAGAACCAGAAGCGGGGAATCGCAACGGAAACGGAAGTGGTTCGCAGCAGCTCGCAACATCCACACGACCATCACGTTCATCACCACTTACCACCCACTGATATTGACGACGGAAATTTGGTCTCTTCGATTCGCGGTTTGTTGATCGTTTTGGCGTTATCGGTTCATGAACTCTTCGAGGGACTCGCCGTTGGCCTCGAGGGATCCACCTCTACAGTTTGGCTTATGTTTGGCGCCGTTTCTGCGCACAAGTTTGTGATCGCGTTCTGCGTGGGAGTTGAACTCATCGTGGCCCGAACCAAGTTCTGGCTAGCCGTTGCCTACATCTTCACCTACTCCGTGGTCAGTCCGATGGGAATCGGCATTGGAATTCTGCTGAGCAACGGAAGCGCCTCGGATAGCACCCAGGTGGTGTCGGTCGTCCTGCAGGGACTTGCATCCGGCACGCTGCTGTATGTAATCTTCTTCGAAGTTCTGTCCAAAGAACGCTCCGGACTGTGGCAATATCTGGCCGTATTTGTCGGATTCTTCTTCATGTTCGGCATTAAGTTCCTAAGTGAGTAGAGAGTTGTTGCTCTATTTTTTTTCTTTCTCTTCAAAGATAAATACTGTCTTGAGCACGTACCAAACGGTACTCTTGCGTGCATTGCATAATTTATTGGTAATTTGTTCATGCAACTGTGATTAGTTTAAGTAATGTAATCAGTTGATTGGTTTGTAAGCTAAAGGGCACAAAAGCATAATTTATTCATCGATAGAATAGCGCCACAGGTAGGCCATCGTGCCTGCATCTTCGAAATATATACACTAGGGTGGGTCATTTTTTTCGAAAGTGCTCGGATTCGGCTGAAATAAAGACCATCTTGTAAAGGGTACCCATAGGGACTCTCATACCAAATTTGAGCTCATTTGGTTGAAAACTGGCTTGTCGCTCGGGGGTTAAAGTTTACATGGAAATTACTATGGGAAATGCGTGATTTTACTTCAAACGCTCCTACAAGCTAAGCGACAAACTTTAGCCCACACTTACACTAGGTAGCCGTGTCGGGGGCGTCGCCGGATGTTTCGGCTTTGCGCAAGCTCAGGGTTGAACGGATGACCATGAACCCTTAGAGAAAAATGTTCCTTGGAACACCCCCGACACGGCTACCTAGTGTAAGTGTGGGCTAAAGTTTGTCGCTTAGCTTGTAGGAGCGTTTGAAGTAAAATCACGCATTTCCCATAGTAATTTCCATGTAAACTTTAACCCCCGAGCGACAAGCCAGTTTTCAACCAAATGAGCTCAAATTTGGTATGAGAGTCCCTATGGGTACCCTCTACAAGATGGTCTTTATTTCAGCCGAATCCGAGCACTTTCGAAAAAAATGACCCACCCTAATATACACGCAGAAATCATTATTTAAAATAAACAATGCCGTCATCTGAAGCGAATTGAGACAGAAATTTTGAGAGTAATACAATTTAAATTTAAAAATTGATGATCAGATTGTACAGCTTTCTATCTGTGAAACCGAAACCAAAAAACCATACTTTTAAAACAAAAGTGGTAAAACAGCAGTGCCAACTTGCCCCATTTGACGGTACCTAAACTTAATCTAACCTCTCCAAGTACCACCACGTTTCTGGTCAGTTTGCATCGGAAACGTGAGCAAGTGACGATTTCAAATAAACACCGCAAACAGGTTTTCCGATAAATGGCATCAGCGTCCTACCGCCCGTCGCCACGCCGTCATCGCATTGCGACTCATTTCACCGAGGTCTTCTTCGTCAAATATTTTCGCAAGCTAACGTAGTTTTGTTTTGTTTACACTCTGTTTTATTCTTGGAATTTCTCTGATGGTGGGTCAGTGGGATCTGATTTTGGTCGGTTGGTTGTATAAATTGGATTAGAGAGATAGAATAAATGTTGGTTTGTTTGATTTTCAAACCGTCCAAGATGCATGAACCAATTTCAAACACTTATTTTTTGCGCCTAACAAATCATAACGAGCAATATACCAAACAAAAATAAAAGGTTAATTCCCGTACCCGCAGAATTGCAGAATTTCTGCAGCTTCTAAAATTAACTTTTTCGCAGCGCGTTTCCTTACATTTTTGACAAAATTCTGCAAGTGCGCAATAAAGGATGTTTACACGAGAAGCTAACCAAAGAGAAAAAAACTATCTGCAGAAAAGTACGGGAACGGGTTTACTGGTACTTCTGCTTCTCTCGCTGAATTTCCAGAATGGGTCCACGTGGTTTATCAATGGTTCCTTTTTTTCTACATACTTATGTAGATTTGTTAATGGTCAAGCTCGTACATTATCATTTTTTGATAAATTTACCTTTTATTGCTGTATCAGCCCGAAATTTTAAAATTAAATTGGGTTCGGTAGGCCCAATATAAGGACTTACACCATAGAGTTATCTACGTGCGCATGTATTGCGTGTACGTACACGAAAAAGATTGAGGTTAAATTTTGTACCAGCCAGCAAAACAAACGGTGTGCTGGTGTGCGTGAGATCGGCCTTAGATAACTCTATACTCACTATGTGCTTAAACATAAATTCGAAAACCTTTTAGGGGGGTGAATCAAATGAACAACATTCGCTTACATTTTTTGTACGCCATTTTTACAAATGATTAGCGTTGATCACAGTTCAAGGAAACGATCAAAAAAGGTTCAGAAGAGCGGAAAACACCGGAAACATAAACATGCGGTCCGAAGTGATACTTACCACCGAGACGCGATGGTTTGACTAGCTGATGTTAAAATGTGATATGTTGCTAGAAAATCATGAATTTTTGGTTGCTTTTGAATTACCACTGCTAAGAAAAATATTAGAACAATATTTAAGTTATGAATCCTAAAGTGCAGATCAGGAAGATAGGTCCTTGACCTATATCTTCGGATACGAATACGTCACAGTGACTCAACTATTTTTTCCTAAACTTGATGCTTAAGCTGAACTGACGGCGTTTCCAACAACTGGTTCCAACCGTACTTCAGGTTTTGTTTTGCTTCCACTTCCACCGTCGCTGAGTTGTTTGCATGTTTTGCGGCGTCGGTCGCCTGGCTTCGCTCCAACAAAACGGTTCACATGTCTTGCGTAGCCTTGATCGCTGGTTTTATTAATGAAAATAAAAGAACGCCAAACGCACGTGAGCGGCGAACATGTTGATGAAAATGAAAATAATCGAAAGCAAACCGAGAGCTCGCGTGTGGTTTCGCCATACAATCATCTTTACCTCCCATTGCAATGCGCATGTTTTCATGGGCTAAAACTGGTCCCCGAAAATGATCCACTTAAATGTGATTTAAGCCTGAAACATTGAGTCATGCCCGGTAAACGTTCTACTTTGTTGGGTGCACTGCAAGCACGGCACAACTCTTTGACATTTCCAATGGGTGCACGCAGACTGTGTAACTTGTGTCGTTGGAGCCGAGATCGGACGAAGCTGAACCAGCTTTTTGTAAAAATAATCATCGCATGGATTGCTAAGATTCTAAGATTAATTCTCTCTAGATAAGAATTTGGACTCATAGCAACTTTACGTACAGTAGGTGTAGGATCTGCTCTAAGCTAGCAGAACGGATATTGTTATGCATTTGGATTAACCGTGACTGTGAGTGTAGTTGCTTTTGTGTCATAAGATGCAGTACCAAATTAAAGCTAGCTCGAGAAAAGCTTGATTCGTTCGCAGCTTTAAAGTTCAAAACAAGTTGGGCATTCCTTCGAGAAACCTGTTTGGCACTACGCCGCGCTCAATGAGTGCAAAACCGCTTACTTCTCTATGATGATTGGTGAGTCAGCACCGCTCCCTGCTCCACACTCCACCCTATGATTCTCAGAATCTCGTCTTGTATTTCCTTTCTCACCTAGGTTGTTGTTTTTTGTTGCTATTGTTTTCCCAAGGCAACCTTGTTCAAGAACCCAAGTCCATACCGTTCATGCTTGCTTGGTTGATGGTTTCTTGGAAAGCAAGTTCCACGAGCGCGCGCAGTTGAATTAAACCAAAGTAGGAGCGTCCAACGGTTTGCACCTCACAAAGCTTTCCAATTTAGCTTCAAGGAGCTCGTTAATAATAACTTATAGCAGGGCGACCTGTCCTGCACGTCGAGAACATAACTCGCCTGAGATGTTTTTTTTTGCGATCGATCGATCACAAGGCTGTTTTGTGTTGTATGTTATTGATTTCGTTCGACGCCGCGACTTGATTCGCAAATTTCTCGATCAAATAAACCACGCGCGATGCCGCCCTCATGGTCGCCGATGACGAGCTTGACGATAAACGCTTTCACCAACAATGTATTTTACTCCACATAGAATTAATAACAAAATAGGCTTAAGCTCGCGTCAGTCATCGTCGTAGGTTTGTTTGAATTTTGATAGGCTGGAAGCTGTAGACCTGTATACATCCACAGTAAATTTATGTCACAGTTTTCCGGTGCGGAACAATTTATAATGGGAGATTTTGGTAATGTTTAACTTATTTAGAGTGGCGTAGCAACATTGTGCACTTGAAATGTTAAGATTTGATAAAGCCATATTTGCTGCTTTAGACTATTTAACTTTGATTACATTGTCTGGGAAAGAGTTTTGCTGTATGGTAAACGGCTTGAAAGAAGTTATCTTTTCCTAATGGATATATTTATTTGAGTTATTTAAATTATTCTTCCGAAAATGAAAATACCAGCAGTCAGTTGCCCTGACCCCTCTTTGATTTACTTGAAACTCTATTATATCATTTAGCACAAAAAATTTCATTTTAAAATTTCCTGTTTTTTCTAACTTTGCAGGGTTATTTTTTAGAGTGTAACAATGGTCTACAAAGTTGTAGAGCAGACAATTACAAAAATTTTTATATACAGACATAAGGGGTTTGCTTATTAACATCACAACGTTACTTAATCCACCCTTAGGTGGTTGGCGCCTTCCTCACATTTAAAGGGTGCTATCCAAAATGCAAAAAGTGCGTAAAAAACACTTAATTGCATATAACTTTTGATAGGGTTGTCAGATCTTCAATGTTTTGGACGTTTTGGAAAGGTCTTTTGAATACCTATCCAACGATAGGTCGCATGAGAGATCCGGACAACGTTTTCATGAACATATCTGAGATCCGGCCTCCAAAAAGCGTACAAATAACACTTAAGTGCTTATAACTTTTGATAGATTTGTCAGATCTTCAATGTCTTGAACGCGCTGGAAAGGTCTTTTAAATACCTTTCTGAAAATGTATAGCATGACGGGTTTTCTTACAAAAACCACCCTTTTTACAATCTTCCGGACTTTTGTTAAAATCGTTTTTTAAGCATAACTTTTGAAGTACTTAACTAAACTGCATGATTTTTAATAGCGACTTATGGGACCCCAAGACGGATCGAATGAGGCCAAAACGGACAAAATCGGTTCAGCCAATGTCGAGATAATCGAGTGACAACCACACACACAGACAGGCTCAGAATTTGATTCTGAGTCGATAGGTATACATGAAGGTGGGTCTAGGAGGTCTAATTGAGAAGTTCATTTTTCGAGTGATTTTATAGCCTTTCCTCAGTAACGTGAGGAAGGCAAAAAAGGCGGAGGGTTTAAAACTGTTTTGATGCTGATTAGAGAACCAAATTACCCTTTAGAAAAAAATTTCAATTTCGTGTGAGTTGGCAGAGAATGAATCATTAATATCACTGATAACACCGACCAACAAAATTTCTGCGCAGGCTCAACTCGAGGGGAAGCATGATTTTTGGGGCCCCCAGAAACATGTGCACTTTGGTTGGTTTTTCGTCAAAGTTTGTCAGTGTAATTAAAAAGTTTTTAACAATTTTTACACCAATTAAAATATGAGTGAATTCATTTTTTTAAAAAAGGCTAATGCTGACATTTTCATAAAAGAATCTACTCGACACTTTGTATTGTGTAAATATTTAAAATTTACTTCAAACACATTCAAGTTGCTGCCGTTGTCCACTATTGTTCCACGAATCGATAACTATCGGTTGGGCAGATCTGGCCTAAGCTTTTGTATCAAGAGCGTGCAATTGCTTGACACTTCACAAATCGTTCAAGTAGTGTCAATATAGATTCAAGTGCCATTAGGTTGAAGGTATAATTTCCTGTGGTGTATCTGTAACCGTTTTTTGTGTTTTTTGGATGGAAAAACTTGAAGGAATTAGTTTTAGAACTTTTTATATTGTGGTTCATTTATTGATTCATCTGTTTAAATATTTTTGGAGTAAACACTTTGAAATGGCTAGCTAGACTACTTGTGAGTAAAAGAAACACATTCTCTTTACTGCTAATTAATCAACTGATCTAACTAATGTGAAGTAATTTGTTTGTTAAGCTATGTGTTTTCTTCAGCTGTAGCAAGCTGAACCCTGCATCAAGTGAGATGTGCGTGAAATCCAGTACATCACTCAAGCTGAAAATCTCGGTGATAGGTATACTTGGATACCAACAATTTATCATTATTATTAAAATGTTAAGGTACACAGCAACCAAAGAAGGTGTTATCTTTCCAAAATTGTCAAATTTGTATACGGACCCACTTCTTCGACAATGCGATTGTTTAAAAAAAATTAAACTTTGTTGTAAATTATTTTGTAGAAAGTAATTTTGGGGATGAATCAAGAATTATATCGATAGTACCCGTAGTTTTGAAGACACTAAAATGTCTGTAACAAACATTTTGGTGTAAAAAGCTCTGGTTGATGTGCACCGTTAAAAAGAGATTTTTATAAGCCATTTGTTTCAAAGTGATTTGCTCCTACAACGTTGTGTTCATTCAATAAAATCAGATTCAAATTGAATACGGATTTTCATTCAGCTAAATAAAATCAACCAGTGATATGCACATAAATTATCACACCATTACTGGAATCAGCAAAACCAGTAATGGAGTAACAGTTACCGAGGGGGAGCTGCTCAAGCTGACAGCATCTGTCGGACAAATAAGGTGGATGCAATTATATAAACCACTAACAACGTGCTTCCATAGAGACATCCCCCGCGTGTCAACTGTCGTGTGACCTGGAAGCAAAGCCGGGCCGGTTCTGACCATTGATCAATTGTGATTCTTTCACTGACAGGCTCACGTTCGTTAATTTTACTTGCGCTACGATGAGATGATGATGACAGGCCAGCTCGTCATGTCTGACTCATCGCAGACGTTGTCGTCGGGATGCCCCGGAGGAAAATTGTAATATGTATGCATAGCGATTTTTCCTGTTCAACACATTCACATGACGAGTGTGTGTGCATGTTGGTTTATCGAACTGATGCAGTCTTTAAATGTATTTTTGTAATATTAATTACATCAGACCACTGATGATGGATGTTTTAATCAAATTCATTTACGATTCAGTAACAACTGTACTGTTTTTATTTCTGCTTTTTATACTTCTGCCTATATATAATCAAGGAAGTTGTGGTCCTTTTAAAACTAAACCTAATCCATCACATATTGCTTAACGTCTTTGAAGGTTACAAAGATTTTAAAGTAGATAAAAGCATGACAAATCAATCTAGTAATAAGTACATTCTGCCCATCATCGAAAAAATGGCTAATATGCCATTTGGACAAAATTGAGTTTATCGTGCTAACTTGTGCTTTGTTGTCTAAATAATCCCCTTAAAACTTGATTTTTTTTTTCAAAATAATGTTTTTAAGGACCAAAAAAAAAATGGCTATTATGCCAAATAAATTAAAAATTAGCTAGTATTCATTTACAATAGTTTTTTTAATATTTGGAACTATTATTTCACGAATATTTTGACTTGAGACTTGAAAGACATTACTTACCGTCATCTGATACCAATTTGGATACGTAGGGGCGAATAGGGACAGCTGTACTAGCCTTGCTTATAATTAATAAAAATGCAAACACAACACAACGTAAAAAGAGCACTGATTTCAAATACACTAAGAACTGCTATCAAAATTTTGGCTGTAGCCCCATTCACCCCAGTTGAGGGTAATGGCTATGTTTTGGTACATAACAGAACAATATTATCGCTTTATAGATGCAAATTTTACATTTGAATAATTGTAATTCCCCTTATATTGGTACAATGTAGTTAGTAAAGGAGAATTCAATTGTTGAAATAAAACCAATATTTTTTAGGATTAATTTTGGTGACTTTGCCGTATGGTGCTGATCGCGAGCTATAATTTTCCGCAGGGCTGCGGAGCCTGGTAGATTTCAAAGCGACTCTGACTCCAACTTCGGCTTCTCATAACTCCGACTCCCGCTCTTCAGGGTTCTCTCTCCTATGACCAAGTTAGAGGACATGAACATATGCCCGACGCCCGACACTCTTTTCTATTGTTCTGAATCGCACTAAGCTTTTTCCGCATTCTGCCCTAGGGTTCCGTGGCCATATTGTGCCGTTTTGCGACCTGCCTTCCTTGTGTCACCTGTCCCCTACAAGAAACCTATCCTTCAGATTCCGGATTAGATGCGCTAAAGCTGTTGCAACGCGTTAAAAAATACTAACAAATGTCACACATTAGCCAAAATGTTTCGCCAAAAGGCAAATTTTAACCGCAGAATAAACGAAAAATTGGCTACTTTGATTAACCCCATCCCGCCCAGAGCAAAATCGAGATTATTACGTATTTCCCCATTACTCGTAACTGGATCGACCAAATTGAATGAAATTTAAATGGATATAAGCTAACATTCTATATAAACTAAAGCATGTTGAACCAGGTTGAAAAAATGCATAGTTGCAGAGAAATTTAATTTTGAAGACAAAAATTAGTTGTGCTCTGGAGTAACCACAGGAGTTAGTTAAATAGTGTTAAATAGTGTTTTTAACAACGCACACCTCAAATAAACAAAATCATTGTTATCGGCCAAACATATAAGTGCTACACGAATGGTTTTACGTAATTACTTCTTAAGTTTATGTGAATTTGAAGAAATTACACACCAAAACACAAAACCGCGTTTTTCTCGAAACAGCAGTCATGGCATAATAGCCAAATTTTCAATGATGGGCATCATTGCTGAATAATTATTGTGGTTTGGTTGAGCGTTTTAGCAGAATGCATTACTGTGAATACAAAGAGACGAGTTGTTCCTTTTAATTCCGCTATATATTATATAATATATAATATATAGCGGAATTAAAAGGAACAACTCGTCTCTTTGTATTCACAAATAATTATTGTTTCTTGAAAAATAATGGGCTTCCTGCATTAAAAAAAGACAGTGAATATCTACAAAAAAAAGTTACTAATTTCCTTCGATAGGTTTTTCAGATCTTCAATATTTCTGGCTCATCGAAAAGGGCTTTTGATTACTCAATCAATGATAGTTCGCATGATAGATCTGGGCAATATTTTTAGCAAATTATCTCAGAGTCGGTTTCAAAAAAGTCTATAAATAACACTTAAGTGCTTATAGCTTTTGATAGGGTTGTCAAATCTTCAATGTTTTGGACTTGTTCGAAAGGTATTTTAAATACCCTTCTAAAATTGTATAACATGAAATGAATAACACGAAATGTATAACATGAAATGTATAACGTGACATTCTTACAAAAACCATCGTTTTTACAATCTTTCGGACTTTAATCAAAAGCATTACTAAACTTTATTTTCAATAGCGACTTAAGGGGCCCAAGACGAATCGATTGTGATCAAAATGGTTAAAATCGCTTCAACCAGTGCTGATATAACCGAGTGCATATTTTATGTGCACATCCCTACACGGACATTTGCTCAGAATTTGATTCTGAGTCGATATGTATACGTGAAGGTGGGTCTAGGTCTAGTCTATTATCGCTTCCAAATGCTAGTCAATTAACCCTTTCGAGCAACTAAACAAATGTCCACTTCGCTTGCTGACATTTGGAGCATTAGCAAATAAATGCGCAAATGTTGGCTTTACGTGACTGTGCCGTAGAAATAATTAAGCGGTGTCTTGGAGTGTGTGTGTCTGTCAATCTGTGTTCATCTCTTTGGCTTTCTGCTAGAGATGGCTTTCGGAAGATGTTCCACACAAGCACGTTTTCACCTTTTATATTGACTGTGCTCGATTACACGATTGAATGACGCCTAATTGAGTGATTATTGTACTGACATTTAGAAAATTTGTTTGCACTTTATTTGGCGTCATTTGTTTCGCCGCAATGTTTAGTTCCGGGAAGAAATCGATTTTATGTTTTTTCTTTAAAGTAAATTGATTTTATTGTATATTTTAAAATATGATTGGAAATCAACACGTTAATTTTGAAACATTGCACAATTAAAATGTTTAAATATATAATATATATAATCGCTATTATTGTATTATGTCATTGTGGTTATTATTTCATTTTCAACGGAATTTGTGCTTCACCATGTATCATGATGTACGATGGGGAAAAACGCTCGCGTGCTTCCTTTATGAATGCTTAGGTCGAATAGTGGTGAGGTGATTTAAAAAAAAAAAAAAAATAACTAAGATTGCTGTTCTGAAAAAGCAAAATAAATAAATAAGTGAAATTACTTTTTGAACATTTTTATTTAAATAAAAGTTAGACGCGTTTTCAAATGCACGATCCGGATGATGCTACAAAAGTTTTGCAAGACATTCAAGTGTGACATACTGCGAAAGCAGCATTAAAAAGCATTAATGCCGCATTGTGTGTGACAACTGGCTCTAAACAACGTACAATGTGTGCACTTAAATTGTTGCGATAGTTTTAGCCGTTTTTTTTCTCAGCAGATATATGTTCACCTCGCAAAAACTCCATCACAGATTTGCGATTGTTTCAGCAAAATTGCTATTTTTGACTACGGATACCCAGCAGTACGTGCGTGAATGTCTGTTTATTTTCTGTGGTACGTGACAAAAATGGCAGAACAGAACCCGGTGAAGTTATCCACAGAAATTCAATCATCTCATTGTGACCACTTCAAGCCAGCTGGGAAACTGATATGTGGTTGGACTGAAGGTATGCACACAGCTGAGTTATAGAGACTGACAGATTTGGCTTTAAAAAGGAAGCAAAAAATAAAATCTAAAGATAGATGAGTCGCTATTCCTTTAAAATAATAATTATAAACAAAACACGTGCAAGCACACTCACCGTCGTTTGTCTGCTAAACTAGCCAATTGACGTAAAGTATTGACGAAAAATGTGTGAGAAAATTAACAATTCTTTTTCGCTTTACACGTTCAATCTTGGCGGTTGGCGTATCGATGAAAATAAGGCCCCTGCCCAAACCCCTTTTCTCTCTCCTATTGCATTTGGGGACCGATCGTTGACGTCTGCTGACGCGAACCATCATAGCCGTAGCCTTATTTAATGTTTTTGTCAGTTTATTCGCGCCAATTTTCATTGATATGCAAATTGATTGAAGTCATGCGATATAATTTTAATTTGTTCTTCGAATTATCAAACGATGCGACGGAGGGGCTGATTTTGGCACAGTTCTAATTGGCTCCGATGTTGAACTGCTGCAAATCTGTTTATTGTAGCGCAGAAAAAATGCAAAACACTTTGAACATTTGATTTATCGCATAAAGTAATTCTTCACTAATTATCATACTCTCTACTAAATTGTTTGTTTTCTGAAAATTTTGATGCGTACAAATTTAAATGAAAAAATCGTTGATTGAGACAAACTATGGCTAAATATGAGCAATCTATGTAAAAGGGAGTAAAGTTTGATTGCCATTCAAATTAATGGAACCAAAAGCTGATGAAAAAAAAATTGATTCGATTATTTGATAATCGAGTCTGGACTATATTATTTTTTAAGTAATAATGTAATACTTCATTGCAATTTTTTGTTCCTCTTTTCACATTTTCGGCTTTAAAGTAACCAACATCATTTTGTAAAATTTAAAAAAATGAATTATTTCGGGAAAACAATATATTTAAGCGAAATACAAACCATAATCCTTCCTTTTATTATATTTGTCTCAATCCTTTCCCGTTAGAAACAGCTGACCGCGTACGGATCACGTTCCTAGTAGAGGAAATTATGCTTTACGACATTAAAACATGTTGTCACATAAACGACACAATATTTACGTTTCTTCCGCACGCAATCGGTGGTTGAACCTTAAAAGAAGGCACGTCCTATTGTTGAACATAGCTTGCCCGTTGTGTTATGTCTTCACCTATAAAGAGAGTTTAGCGCAGGGGTGCTCAAAGTTTTTGGAGGCCGTACCAAATTTGAAGCTCAAATGAGCTTACGGGCCAAATTTACAAAAAAAAGACATTATTAAAAAAAAATACGTTATTTGAATGTTAAAGACTAGAAAATACATCTATCAGCAAGTTTTTTTTGCACTTTCTCTTATTTTTCCAACATTTTTGTTAATTAAAAATAATAGAAAACACAAAATGGTATTTTTTTAAAGGTATTGTTGTTTTTATTGTTTAAGGGTCACTTACCACACATAACATTCGGATGCCTAGAAATGAGCAGAAACTTGCAACAGAGACCACAAAAGACCCGGGGGTCGTTAAAGTGGATTGCTGTGTGAGTACAATAAAATTTTAAAGTTGTTTTTTTCACATTTTGAGAATGGGGACATGTAATCTGCATAATTTATGTTAAATTAAGGCCGTTTCAAATATTTTTTGAAGTTTATGTCCCTTGACTCTGACCAAAGTCGAGGGGGGGGGGGGGAGGCAAAAAAAGTTTAAAAATTGAATTTACGAGTCACGGTTTTAGCATTAGAAAAAAGTGTTTAAAATGCATTATACACAGAAATAAATATTCCTGTAAATTTCCACTATTTATCATGTACCAAAAGGTATCATGATAAATGATGTATATTTACATTAGGTTCGTTGAAAATTTACATTAGATTCATTGGAAATTTTCATTTGTTTTGAAAATTTACACTAGTATTGGAAATTTACATTAGTTTAAATCAACTAATTCTGATTGGCCAATGGGAATGATAAGCTCGACTTGGATTGCAGTAGGAAAAGGGTGTGGCCTATGTTCTATTCTATATTCTAACATGCCAAATATGATAATCAAGCAGAAAAAGGCGTTGTAGATTGTTTTCAGTTGATTTTACTTTTATTTTAAATTTTTCTGAAAAAAATATTTTTTTGGCCCCCTGATTTTTTGGACCAGTTTTGGAGGGGGGGTCATAAACTTTGAAAAATATTTGTAACGGTCTAAGTGTGACCATTAAAAAATCGTTGATAGCCAGAATTTTAACATTTCAATGAAAAAAATGTTAGAAAATGTGTTAAGCCGTAAAGTTGATTTGCAATCATTATTTTCAAAAAATGTAAATATATTCGTAAAAAAATCATTTTAGCAAAAAAACATTTATTCATAAAAAAATCACTAAAATCCTAATTATTTTTGAGTAAATGATTCTAAACGCAGAGGAATGTATTTTTAATTGCTTTCAGCCGGTTGCACTTAAGTTCTTGATATTTTGAAGTTTTATGAACACATATTTTTGCACATGATTTTTCGAGTAAATTTCTAATAATGGGGGAGGGGAGGGTTGTAAAAAAGCTTTTTACAAAACTTGCGACCTCGGATATTTACTAGTTTTACTTATATTGAAACTTGTGAAATTTACAGATTGTCAAGGGAAACAGATTGGCCAATGTTTGCCAGATCCAAACGCGCTGAACACAAACCGCTCTTTACGCCCAGCAAAACTGGCAGTGTTGCAAGCGCAAAACATACTTTGCCAGTGCCGATTTATTTTGCATCGACCAATCTGTTTCCCTTGACAATCTGTAGTGAAATTGTGTTCTAAAATGGGGATCAAAAATTGAAAAATCATTAGTTTTTATCAACAAAAAATAAAAAAAAGATTTGCTTAAAAAAATTCAAAATAAAACATAATATTGAAAAAGTATAAAATCACTTGACAGGTGATCAATTGGCCATATTACATGATTATTCAAAATGGGCCCGCGGGCCACACTTTGGTCACCCCTGGTTTAGCGTCCGTTCCTTGTCTGTGTTTAATTCAACCATTTAATTTAAAAACCGGCGCCAGGTGAGGTGATACCAGCCAGCAATTTGGTGTTTGGTTCTAGGGATTGGGGTCATTTATAAACATTTTAATGTTTTTCTAGTTTCGTAAAGGACCGACACCGTGATAGAGGGTGGTCAATTCTAATAATGTTCTGGCAAGCTGTCGTGAAGACTCATAAAATTGTCTAAATTTATGCATTTAATTTGAGATACAAATGAGATTAATTTCAAGCCATAATTGACTTTGCAGCTTTTATCGTTAGTGTGTCAAGACAGTATTGTTGTACTGAAAACAATTTGTAAAAGTGATTTTATTTCGAGATTCCAATCAGGCACCTCCATTGAATGTGTTTGGTGGAGACGCATGGTTACTTATTGATCTATAATTAATCTTTTATTTCTTTCAATTTCAGCTGGACATGGACACAGTCACAGTCACGCAGTTGTCGGCGGAGGAGACGATCATGATCATGACCACGACCACGATCACGATAGCCACTAGTGCTGGGCTCGGCTTTTCTTTCAATGGCAGAAAAGTTTGTAGTTTAGTAGTTAGAGCTATTAGAGCATATACGAGCCTTTCGTCAATCATTGTTCGCAGTCTAAGAAAAAAAAGTGCATGAGGTGTTATGGATGAAGATAGGAGCAATGCAGAAGTGAGAAGGGGTGTTTCTACACTGTTGACATTCCGGAGATTCAAACGAGTGTGGTATATACCAGAGAGCAGCAGTAAAACGAAGCTAAACAGTATTTGTGGCCGGCGTCCGAAACTCTTTGCAGCTGTGATAGTGAAAAACGAGGAGAGTTATATTTAAACAAGTAGACATTTCTTATAATTTTTATAATAGTCTGTTTAGGAAGCGTGAAACCAGCATAGGATTTTATCAATAATGAAGCCTAAACTATGCACATCGAGCTTTTCAAATAGAGAAAATTAAACAATTCCAGAGTTTTTTAATAGGTCCTATAAACATATGAAAGACAATAGTTTATAGGACCTTTAAAATAAAACTCTAGAATTGTTCAAAGCTTCATTTGAAAAGCTCAGTTACTGTGGGCTCAAGTGTCGTAATGATATACTTAATTTTTAAATCCAAAAAGACTTCAATTTTATGATCAATACATGTAATAGCATCTGTTAAGTGCCTTATTTGTAACAAGAATAGAATAAAATCAGTGCCAAATCAATTATTTTTTAAAATTATTTTATGATAGAAAGAAACTTTCATACTTGAAAACGAAACTAGATTCATCAAAATCTAGATTCCAATCTGGATGGACAATGACAACATTATCTTAGCTTTTTCAATTCATTTTGTAATTTTTCAAAAAAATGTGTCCAGAAAGCTAGCTTACCCAGCTCATCAAGGAAAGTGAAGCAATAATATGGGCGGTTTGATTTTGCTTGATTGATGAATATTCCCTGACTAAAACCGAGCTAATTTAACAAAAATCAGCCCTATCTAACTCATTCCAGTGCACGCTAGTGATTAAGATAACGACTGTCCATGATCCATATGCAAAATGTTGTCTGCGGTCTGCTGTTCCTAAAAACATAATAGTTTTTTTTCTCGATATTTTTTTCTCTAATGCCAAGAGCTGTTAGCTAGGCGTAGAAATTGTTGCAAATAGTTATTCTTATGTAAAATTGTCTGATCTTTCCCATAAAAACACTTTCCAGGTTTTAAACAACTGACCTCACATTTAAAATACCGTCAGTGGGGGTGACTATGGGTCAAAAAACGATACACCTCTCGTAATTTCTTAATAACAAAAACAATTTAAATAACATCGAAAATCTTACAACGTAGAATTGTTCTTAGATAGTTTACTAACATTTTCTCAAAATATGGTGGATTTTGATGAAAACTACCTTAAATGCCAATAGTTTGAAAATTGACCCAATCTCACCCCATAGAAGGGGTGACATTGGGTCAAATGAAACTAAAATGATGCTCAAATACAACGATATGGTAAAATCAAGTCATCCAACAGTGTTTCTTGTTCGAGGGAATCGTATTGACACGCTACAATGTTTGAAGTAGAGATTTTCAAACATTTGGGTAGTTTTCGAGCAATTCTAACAAAAATATTAGAAAAATGATTTTTGGCCAAAAACGTACCCCAACTTTAGACAGCTGCCAAAATAACAGGATTTGTTCTAGGAACGAGATATTTTCAGCGAAGTCATCTTAAGATGTCCCCTACACAACCCTTTTAACTGAATTCAGTTTCATTGAGAAGAACCTGAGAAATGGTAAAATCCGTCAAAAATCACTTTGACCCAATCTCACCCCCCAGACCCAATGTCACCCTCACTGACGGTAGTAGTTTATGTTGCAACAGCAACGAGGTTCACCGAGTTGGATAAATACGAAGAGTGCTGAAAAAGTTTTGCAACGAGTTCATACATTTTTGCAATTCCAACGAGTGAAATTTTATGTCAAATTTTCATGTACTTTGTCAATAAATCTTTTAAATCAAAAAAAGTTGAAACAAGTGCTGAAAAGTTCAACTTTTCAGCCCCATTTGAGTGCTGAAAGTAGAACTTTTCAGCATTTATTTGAAAGTGTTGCTATTCGATTCTACATTTTTCGTCAATGACAGGAAAAACACACGAATTGCAAAAACTTCCTTTTGCAATTCCGTCAAATTTTCCTGTCATTCTTGAACGAAAAACTTTTTGTACCAATAACAGAATCGAATAGCAACACTTTCAAAAAATGCTGAAAAGTTCTACTTTTCAGCACTCAAATGGGTGCTGAAAAGTTGAACTTTTCAGCACTTGTTTCGAAAAGTAACACTTTTCAACATTTTGATTTAAACGATTTATTGACAAAATACATGAAAATTTGACATATTCACTCTGTGTGTTTTTGGAACAAAAAGTAGGCTATTTCTCGTTCAGCAACGACTCGGTAAACCTCGTTGGATAAATGTACGACTCGTGCTGAAAAAATCCTCTTTTTGCAACTTGTTGCATAAACTACTATTTAATGGCGAGATTAGGGTTAAATTGACCCTAGATGATTTTTGCGGTGCAAGTGATTACTTTTACTGATTTCTGGGACATTTTTACACAAGTTTAGTACATTTTGGATGGCTGTAGTAAGACTTCTTTCTAAATACAGTGCGATTCAAAAAAATGTTATTTTGCCATTTCGTGCGGTGAATAGGACCATCACCAATCGATTCTCCGGATTTTTTTTAATAAGAGACACTATTTTATGCATTTTTATAGCCGCATTTAAATATACGATTTTGGGTTCGGTTTCGCCCACAGTGGCGTAAAGCATTACTTTTCCGCAGAAATTTAATCATTGAACCAATCTGATTGACCAAAGCTTAATCGGATTCTCACGAAATCGCCTTTCGATAGGCAACAGAATCATGAGTTTAACATGAGGATTGTGCTTCAATATTGAATAAAATTCGCTGCAAGTAAACAGCGATGGCATAATCTTCTAATTTAATTAGGGGTCATCCCCAAACCATGCAAAAAAAAAAAATTAAAGCATGAATTAAGCGTGCTTTATTTATATTAATTTCGCTTATTCAAACTCAGCTAATCAGGGGTTCTGAGTGAACGTCTCTTTGCATTTGAATAAGTGTGATTCAAACCATTTTTGAGAAATTTCGCTTTTTTATGCATTCTCGCTTTTTTGCATGATCAGAGGCTGGTGCCACTAGGGGGGTGAGGTTAGACTAATGTGATTTTTACGGTGCTATTTCTCATAAACTCGATTATTATAATTATAACTTAATTCTGTTTTTTTGGTGACATCTTCAGGTCGTAGATGGTTTATTTAAATTTTGGGGCAATGACTGTCGATGATGGATCTGAATTCAGGGTCAAAAAATGGTAAATTGAAATAAAAAAAATAATCACTTTATATAAATTCCTTCTCAAACAACACAAAGAAAGCCATTTTTTGGTGGATACATTTTGAATCAAGACTTGAATGTTTTCTAAAACAAACATGGCCGCCAAATGGCCGATATGGGAATGATGCCTTTCAGAGCCTTAAGGAAACTTTGTCATCTGTACATCGGATTTTTATAAAAACTCAAAATTTGTTTAAACAGGCTCAAACATGCTAATGCTAATGATTATCAATGCAGAATGATTTAGAACCACATTTCAGAATGTTTTCAGTTGATTACACTTCTGTTTGCATTTGAATTTTAAAGTTTTTTGAAAAAAATATTTTTTTTGCGACAAAACTTAAAAAATATTTTCAACGACCTACATTAAAAAAAAAAAGAAATCTCTGACAGCTTGCTTAATTGATCCTCCGCAAAATGGCTTCACAAAAAAAAAAAAAAGAAATTTCTAGTGTCTGGGGTGTCTTTTGTCGTTCTACATAAAATGAACATTGGGCATTCGATCCCAATCCAATTTCTGTAACACAACTTAGCTAATCAGAACCCGTGAATCACGGATTAAGATCATGATAATGGAAATGGTTCGCAAATTGCAAATTGTTCCTTAAAGAGA
Source organism: Culex quinquefasciatus (assembly GCF_015732765.1). NCBI lineage: Eukaryota > Metazoa > Arthropoda > Insecta > Diptera > Culicidae > Culex > Culex quinquefasciatus. The sequence goes on along the minus strand of NC_051861.1, from coordinate 71,310,899 downwards.
ACATTCTTCAAAGCATCTCTTATCTTCCGGTTGATGTTAAATTGTGCTTAAAATTTATCGTTGTTCAGCGGATGATGGCCATGAAAGTGAGACTCGAATCTGCACCCTAAATCTTTCCCTTTTTTGCCTGTTGTGTAAAACATGGTGGTAGACTGTGTGCAAAAATGATGGTGGCGGTTGCGTGAGAAATGCGAATCCTTATCTCGGTGGAGCTTTTTTTTTGACGTCGGGGTTTATTTATCTCTTATTGTGTGTGCATGGTTGGCAGACAAATGTGCGCAATGGTTCGCTCTTATCAGCGTGCTGCATCAGAAGGATGAAGAAAAAGTGGCGAATATATCCTGCGTAGACATTGCTCTTACATGCTTGCAGGATAAAGTGTGATATTTGACGGCATTATAGGGATCATGACGTAAATCACCATAAAAAGGATGATAAATGAGTTTTTCATTACTGCCTACTTTATTATTACTTTGTAATTGAATTGAATGGCAAGCAGGATCTTGAAATGATGTTTGGTTGAAAATGCTCTGTGAAAACATGAACGATCTTAGAATGCCATCACTGATTTCATAGGGGAAAGTTTCCTTCTTATGTGCTTTATCGACCATGTTATGCGAATAACCGGAATGGGGAGTGCATAACAGCTTGAAATGTATTCAAATCTTTATGGCCTTCTTTTTCCAACGCCACAATTTGCGCGCGATATTTTATGAGTGTTTGCCAAGAGAGCTTTCAATAGCTTTCACTTTGCTTGAGTAAGCAGCAGCAAACTTTTTCCCAGTCCGTAGAAGCGAACGTCCTTTTTAACAGTTGTGGGTTCTGAACTTTAAAAGATGAGATTTTAGCTCCCTCTCTTTTCTTTATGCGGCCCTTGGCTTAACAAAAGGTTTCCACTGCAATTTTCCAGAGTTTTCCATTGTTGTGAAAATGTTGTGCAGATGGGGACAAAACTTCTGCGCCGGATGATATGTTTTTTTTACCAATCAATGTCAGGAAGAGATTAATACTTTGTTAACCCAACCGCAAATGTTTATAACGCGAATTGGAAACCTGTAAGTGGCTGATTTAAATTACATTAATGTTCCGGTGGACGTACTGAGCCCAAACCCTTGAATGCCAAGCTTTGAAGCCCTGTACCGAGCTCTATGGAGAAAGCAAGATTGCAGAATGCTCAAAACTTCAATGTTAAATAAACCAAAACCTGCCCAAGAATCTGGCCTACGCGCCAGTGATGTTGAAAATGAACATGGCCAAAGTGCTTCAAAAATTTTAACTTTGGAAAGCATGCTTCCAAAAACGTTTACTCGTCAAAACAACAAAGAAATATTAGCTATTACATCACACAGTCAGTGCACACGTTGGGTTAGCTAGAAGGACGATGACGCCGCCAAGTGGACAAATATAAATTTATCGATAGTGCTTCATTAAAGCCAGTCGTTCATACCCTCTAGTCCTGTCAATTAATTAGTCTCACCCTGCTGGGAAAGCATGACGCTGTCTGATAATGGTGCTGGCAGCTGGGTTTCGCTGATACTGCATGACTAGGCCGATGGACGCCACATGATAGCAGCCCTCAGACGGCTATGGAACTCTCTGTTTTTGCAGGGTACTGTTTAGTTAATTTTGATTAATTGTGGCATGTTTTTTTTTTCTGTGAAAGTGGCCAACATAAATGAGGATAAATTCAAGTTGGGGGATGTGGGTGTTTGAACTCAGGACATTAAGTTTTTTAGAGTTTTATTTTGCGGTTTTGATCGTTATTTTCATTGGAATGAAAAGCAAACTAAAATTTATGCGATTCGACTCGAATGGATTATTTTATTTTGCATCAAAAACAATGGTAAATTTTTTTTCCTCGACCAAGTCCACAAAATTGAAGGGAACATTCCACAGTAAATGCATGGTTTAGTAATTTTCAGATCACCTTTCTATGGTGGCAAATTCTGCACCCCCCTACACCTATTTAGTCTTTGTTGCCATTAGTGGGATGATTGTGGGCGTTCTTCAATATTCAAGATTTTGGAAATTATCGTAAGTATTTGTGGCTGGTGATGCTGACTCACGAGAGAGGGTTGAAGTTTGAACAACTGCTAAAATGAGATTATTGGAAGAAAAATTAAACACGTTTTATAGAATATTGTTTCATAAAACTTTTATTTCATGCTCAATCCTCTAGTCTTTGTCAACAATCACGTTCTATTCCATATTTTTGTATGCTTGTTTGAAGAGGTTAAAGAGTAACACCTTAGAATATCTATTTGCTCTAGACATTTACATAACTGTATTCCAAACTGAATAGCTACGTTTACATCATTAACTCGATATCTACTTAAATAATTGAGCTTTGCATTGTTTAACTTGGCTTTCTGTCATAACATTTTCTGAAGATCTGATAAAGAAATAAACTGGGAGATTTCTCGAGTGAGGCCAAAAGTTAAGATTTGTCAGCTCCACGATTTAGCCATGTTCACGATGCAGTACCGATAATTGACGAAATATAATTTATAGGAGCTTTTCTAATTGCCTGCAAATCAAACTTGTTTTGAACCCGTTTCATGGAGACGCACGGTGATTCAATATTCAGTTAGTGGTTTTAAAATTAAAAATATTGTTCGTGTTTCAATTTTATCTAAACCCAAAAAAATCATATTATCTTCGTGTCTTCGTTGGTCCTGCGTCATTTCGCGCCTTTATAAATTTGTTTTAAAATTGAAAACCACTCTAAACATGTCAGTGCAGAATCTTTCTGCCATCATTTATACTCGCCAGGAAGTGGATTGGATATTTTAATCTCGATCTATGTTGTTTGGTGCTCCGCTCGATCAGAGAATGGATTAATTTCGTGCAAGGGCATTGTCTGCTGCCAATCCCGTGCCGTACCACTTTCCCAACCGATATTGTACGTATGTGTGTTTTTGATTCTTGTCGGTTATTAATGTGCTATTTTTAGAATTATTCTGCTCAAAATTCATCATAAATGGAATTTCGAAAGCGCTTTTACAAGTAAAACCCGTTTACAGATGCACACGCTTCAACGCATGCATCGGTCTAGTTTTTTTGTTTTTGTTTGTGAATCAACGTCTAGTTTGGTCATAAAACGTTACGAGTATAAACAACACTTCAAACACACGAGAAAATGATCTACCATTTGGCCATACTCAACAAGGGTGAACCGTATTTACGACTACTGTTTCCATATTTCTTCTATTATTTTTTTTTGTTGTTGCTCTGGTTCAAACATCACTCTTGTATAAAAAGGAAAAGCTAAATGTAAATATATGTATATCATGATATAAAAATATTGAGTTGTTTTGTAGGATGCACCAACACTGCCCTTTCAAACTGGCCCGGGAATGTTGGCCCCTGACGACGACGACGATGGTGATGTTGTTGTTGGCTGGTTGAGAGGCTAGAGATTTGCTGATGGATGGATGGATGGTAGTTGGAACTAAACCGCTTCCGAATCACCTTCGCTCAGTATCATCGAGTGGATGTCGACAGCCGACCGTGTCTTCCTCGGTGGTTGCGGAGGCGAAACCACGTGGGGTCCCACAAACACCGAATTTTGGCGCGGTCGCATGTATCCGGGATATCCTGTGAAGTTGTGGGTGGGAGGAGAGAGAGAGAGCATACACACAATGCGGACGAATTGTAAATGGTAATGAAATGCTACAGCACAGCAGTCGTGACAAGGGCATTATTTGGCACTCACCTCCCGCACAAACAGACGTCATCGTTGGTGGCAGACCGAGGGACATTTTTGAAAGGGATGATCTCTGCAGATGAAGGAGAGTGCATTTTAATTAACGACGAGTATAGCTTTGCATATTCAATGCAGAGATTTCTCGAGTGTTTAATTTTGAACACGCCTTTTTCAAAGTCAAATTAAAAGTTCAGTAATAAACTGTATAAATGATTACACCTTTACCTGTGGCACGGTTGGAAGGTCCAGATCCAAGTCCACCAGCGGGCAGGAACCTCGATGCTGTTGGATGAATTTTGGTTGGTACGGTTCGAGCATTCGAATCTTGCCCCACCGGTGAAAGAACAGTCCAATTGCGCAAACCCATAGTATGAGTACGAAAAGTACGATTAGTGCCTCCTCGGGCCTTACAACTATCGTTGGTCCAGATTCTGAAAAATGAAGAAGGAATCGGGAAGGAGTTTGTGAATTATTCGTTTGGTTTGGTGTCTATTGATTTATTTTGAAGTTTTGAACTCGATATTTTTTAAGATTATAAACAAAATTTAAAACAGCCTTGAATCAGGAGTAATCAGTTTGCTTTAAATTAAAGTATCCAAACAACTCGACCCCTCTTCTAATCTAATTTGAAACTAATCAGCTTTAACATGGAACCCACCTCACGTGATTGTACTTCCAAGCCAGGTGGGGCGAATTCCACCCCACTGCAAAATATTCATAGGAGATATATAAAATGGAATTTCAATTACGAGAGAGTTCTCCTATACCGGTCCCGCCACTAACTACACAGTTCATCAAGCATAAGCTGCTCGAGAAAACGGAACGTGTGTGTGTGTATGTTTTGGTGGCCACCACATGGAGCACTGATTCCGCCATTCGACACTCTGCCAGTCTGGTGATGTAGAATAGATAAAAATTACTACGTTCGTATAAGCTCTCTTTCCCGGAACAGATACACACACCCACACATCCACTAATGACGATAGAGCTGTCGAGTGTCGAGTTAAATGTTTGATGATGGAAAAGTCTGTCTGATAATCCCTCTTCAAGAGGGGGTAGGGGGAAGGGGTGGCAAAGAAGATCCTTCCATGTCAACCGGAAAATCGTGCTCGCTGAGCGAAACCGTCTTGCTGCAAATTTGATTTAGACGAAATGTTCAGATAACGTGTGCAGAATCGTGAATAAGTTGATACCGGCGATGAAAAGGGCGCCGTTAGCGATGAATGTTTTAAATTTTTTAAAAGTACTTATTCTGAGGGTTGAATTGGAGTTAATTTACTTTAGAGCAACGAAAATAAATTCAATCGAGCTAAAACCCACCTTGAAAACATTTCAATCCACTGTGCTTCGCACATTTTCGGATGCTTTCACAATAAAACAATAGAAATAAAAAAGTATCAATGACCGTTTATACGACGCACTGAATTCGGTGTTTAGTACCAAGCTGGTGATAAAGATCAACCGTAAAAAGTACCATAAAAATGGTCAGCGTGAGGAAGAAGAAAAGGGGAAAAATATTTCTGACCGGACCAGGTGCATGACATTGTACCCAAGTATCACAATTTCCCTCTTTTCTTTGCCAGGGCATGTAATCGATACTTGCTGGAGATTGTAATCGAGCGTATACGGAGCGTCCGGATATTGCCGATTTCGAACACCTCCGCCACCGTCGACAACATGGGTGGGGAATGTTTGTCCCTTCGTTGGGAAAACGACGTTGATGTTTTTCTTTCTACAAACACAAATACACACACACACCCATTATCATGTGACAATTTTTCCTTAGAGGGTTACAATCTTTAACTTTGTTCTGGATCGTGCCCAGTGTTGGCAAGGAACAACATCAATATTATTCCTATTCTCCAGAAATTTATCATAAATATTCTAAAAAAAAGCTTTCAATATTTTGTACCACGTTGCCTCATTCTTTCATAGGACACTCTTGACGCAACTGCTGCCAAGAAGCGTCGATTGCTGTGCAGTTATTTGTTGTTTATCACAAACCTTTTATCCTGCAGCAGCATCGTCGTCTTCTCATGTTACGCCAGAGGGGAAAAAAGCTTTGCTGGAAGAAGGGTTTAGTTTGCTTTTCGCTTCATCGACGAACGGGATGCCACTTTACACAACACACACTTTACTGCGCCGATAAAAGCCCTGTGAACCCACCACGTGTTGGGAACGGCTTCGAACGCAGCAAAAATGCTACAATTTTTATTGTTTTTCGCAAACTATTTTTCTCGGTTGTAGTGTGGGCTCATCCATAAACCACGTGGCCTTTTGAAGAGGAGTGCCTAGTGAAAAACTACGTTACATACAATAAGTTAAATTAGGGAGCGGGTGAGGGGGGGGGGAGGGGGGGGAGGGAAGGCCACGGTGTTTATGTACAGTGAATCAAATATTTGTCCGTACCCCCCCGTACGGAAAATGTTTGTGATATAAAAGTTCATAAAATACGACCAAAGTACCATGTTTTATACATCAATCGACGCGGCAGAATATCCTCTTTAAGACACTGTCATTGGATTTGCAAAAAACTTTTTCTAAAAAAATACAAAAATAGTTTACTGAAAATAGTCAAAAAAAGAGGTCAAATAATTGTCCGTACCCCTAATAAAAGTACAAAATCTGATCGATTTAAGTGAATTCATTTATTAAATGTTGTTTCTGTGTCAAATACTAGTACCTCTATCCAGTTTGTGACAACTTTGAACTTCTGATAACTTTGTTAAGTTAGTTTATATTAAAAATTGGTTTAAATCTAGTTTTTTTATGTAAAACTTATCAAAACATTAGTTTATAAACAACTATATTTATAAAATTGCTATTTTATGTTGTAAGAGTCTCTATTGAACAAGTTTTAACAATATTTGTTCGAAATATACATTGTTTTCATCTTTTTTATTGACAATTTTCGACCAAAAATACTGTTTCGGAACAATACCGTTAAACAATCCGGATTGTCCCGGAACCGGTTTAACCCCTCGGAGGGAAATTTTGTGGTGGCCAGATAGAGGACAAAAAAACCCACCTCTTGCAATTTGAAGCATCCAATTTCGTCCACTACAGCCCGATTACGAGTCCCTAGTCTGAAATTTGAAATTTTCAAATTCCCCAAGCAAAACATTCTGACCCAGGACGGTACAGAAATTCTCAGCACGGAAAGTGAAAATTTCAAATTTCAGTCTAGGGACTCGTAATCGGGCTGTAGTGGACGAAATTGGATGCTTCAAATTGCAAGAGGTGGGTTTTTTTGTCCTCTATCTGACCACCAGGGATGCCACTTGGTTTTTTAAAATGTCTGTAAAAAAGTCTGTGTATGTCTGTGCATTTGTCTAAAATTTAAATATATCAATTCACAGTCATTGAAATACATCAGAAATCGCGTTTTTAAGCATTTGAAGTCTAACGAAATAAATTTCGACAAAAAAGATTAAAAATATTAATTTAATGAAGTTTTTTAAAAGTCTGTGCACCTCAAAAAATGTCTGGCACAAGCTCAAAAGTCTGTGAAACACAGACAAATCTGTGTATCTGGCATCCCTGCTGACCACCACAAAATTTCCCTCCAAGGGGTTAAACCGGTTCCGGGACAATCCGGATTGTTTAACGGTATTGTTCCGAAACAGTATTTTTGGTCGAAAAATGTCAATTAAAAAGATGAAAACATTGTATATTTCGAACTAATATTGTTAAAACTTGGTCAATAGAGACTCTTACAACATAAAAAAGCAATTTTTTAAAAATAGTTGTTTATAAACTAATGTTTTGATAAGTTTTACATAAAAAAACTAGATTTAAACCAATTTTTAATATAAACTAACTTAACAAAGTTATCAGAAGTTCAAAGTTGTCACAAACTGGCTAGAGGTACTAGTATTTGACACAGAAACAACATTTAATAAATGAATTCACTTAAATCGATCAGATTTTGTACTTTTATTAGGGGTACGGACAATTATTTGACCTCTTTTTTTGACTATTTTCAGTAAACTATTTTTGTATTTTTTTAGAAAAAGTTTTTTGCAAATCCAATGACAGTGTCTTAAAAAGGATATTCTGCCGCGTCGATTGATGTATAAAACATGGTACTTTGGTCGTATTTTATGAACTTTTATATCACAAACATTTTCCGTATGGGGGGGTACGGACAAATATTTGACTCACTGTAGCTGGATTCGGTGATGGAAGTAAATGACAGTTCCGGCCTTTTTTAAGAGTCGTGAGGTCGAGTCGTGAGAGCGAGTTTTTTAAGAGTTTGTCACAGGTCGTATCGAGGTGCATCGATTTGGATTAGCGTTTCAGCGTTTGTTTGTGAGCCCTCTGTGACAGAGGAAAAGGGGGTTAATGGATATTGAAAATCAATGTTTCAAAAACAGTAAAAATCTTCAAATTGCTATCATGAAATCCAATTCTCTTGTTGCCTTGAAAGCTCTTTTGGAGGACTTCAAAATGTGTCATAAAGATCCTGGATAGCTTTGACTTTTTCTCGTAGCTTATAACTGTTAAAAATAGATATTTTTAAACCGCAATAACTTTTTGCAACAACATCCAACATCCATGCTACATGTCCATGTCAAAAGTCAGGGAATTTCTCGAAATATAAGCCTATGGTTTAACTTTTTGATCTCAAATTTGATATTTTCGGAATCCTCAGTAAATTTTACACTAGTTTGAGGTATTGGAGTTGTAGATTTGATTTGAAAACAGAGTAGTACCTAACGCTTTCACCTCGTAAACGGTAGAACGGGAGTTCAATTCTCAGCTCGGATCTACACAATTGGTGATCGTTTCCCTTCTGGAATCGATTGCTTGCTCAGATAGTGTACTATCATAAGCTGGACCTTTTCTGATATGTTTGTCAGGTAAAGGATTCGGTCCTAAATTTGTCCAATTTGATGATTTTCACTATTAAAACAACTTATTTTGCAAAAATATTGGTACAATCTTGCTTGCTCACTTCCTACTAAACTATTTATCACTAGATTTCAGTTGAAAACTTCTTAACTGCCCATATTCGCATAAATGTCCCATATGCACTTTCATCACTTTTGAGTGCATTTTGGTTCAAAATAGTGTGTACTTTCTGTAAAACCAACAATATGTATAGTACTTTGTTCTAGAAATATGGAGGAAATCCAGTTTTTTTTTCGCGAAAACCAAACACGTAGCCTTATGCGTGGTACAAACTAGCTTTGCGTTTTTCTCAGCTTGCTGTTTTTGCATATGGGACAGCTATGAAACATGCCAATGTTAGGAATTAGAAGCCATTCCCTACGTTGCTATGCAGTTGTTTACCTTTGCTATGGAAACGTCAACTTAGCGTAGATTTTGAAATATAACAATACTTCTCCATTGTAGAAGATTAGATTCCTTTTCAACTTTCTAAGTTGAGTGATTGTACAATATACATAAGCCATTAGGAAGACGACCTACGGAATGTTGACCTTAACACTAAACACTAAACTCTTCAAGGGCGTTCGTTCTCTTCGTGAAAAGAGAAGAATTTATTTTTGCCGTATTAAACTAAGTTTGAAGAGCAACATTAAAAAAAATTCGAGTTTCACACTATGCAATGTTGACCCAAGTAACGGTTTTGTAAAGGATGTCCCCAACCGAAGGCATCGTAAATTTGATTGCACTGCTTCGACTATCCGTACTTGCTCATATTTTCTTTTGCATTTGACCCGAACCATCACGACCCAAGACGAAGGCGAGAAAAGTGTTCAAGAGCGTAGAAAAGCTGCTGTTGTGTTTGCCGGATGAAGGAACACTTTCGTTTTTTTTTTCTTTTTTATGATAATACCGAGATCAAAAGGGATGAACTCATTTCTATAAAAATGTGTAAAGAAATAGAAGCACGAACATATTACGGAAAAGCTCCTTGTGCCAACGAAAGTGCCGATGCGGGGCTGAGTACAAAAGGAATAAATCGTTGGATTGGCAAAAAGCAGAATATTATAATAAAACACAGCGTGAAGCCATGCGGGATGATATTTCACAGCATGATGATGGGTGCTGGCTAGGTTCGTTGGACATACGAATCTTCCGACTGAAGCAAGCAAATCGTCCGAAAAATCGATGCTGGTGTGGCGAAAGACAGAGCGAACTTCTTCCTTGGAAAATCGCAAAGAAAAATGAAGCCGCCCCGTCAGGATCACTTATCAACAGTCCAAATATTTGTTGGAAGAAGGCAAGGAGCGTATTATAATTCTTTTTGGTAAATTTTTTACTTTTCGCAACCTTACGCTCAGTTGTTCAAACGAAATAAGTTTAGATTTCATATAAGCTGAAAGATACAACAACCGAGGGGATGATGTTCTCAATCTGTCACTTAAACAAACGAAACAGTCAAAAGAATTTGAGAAATTGTGTGCATCATGAAATTGTAATATTGTTGTATTCATTGAACTTACCTGTATTTTTTTTTAAATTTTGATTATTATTTAACTAACTTACAATGTAATTATTGAATAAGATAAGGGTAATTCTCTACCAACTCACACGAAATCGGGAAAAGTTGCCCCGACCCCTCTTCGATTTGCGTGAAACTTTGTCCTAAGGGGTAACTTTTGTCCCTGATCACGAAACCGAGGTCCGTTTTTTGATATCTCGTGACGGAGGGGCGGTACGACCCCTTCCATTTTTGAACATGCGAGAAAGAGGTGTTTTTCAACAATTTGCAGCCTGAAACGGTGATGAGATAGAAATTTGGTGTCAAAGGACTTTTATGTAAAATTAGACGCCCGATTTGATGGCGTACTCAGAATTCGAAAAACGCATTTTCATCGAAAAAACACTAAAAAGTTTAAAAATTCTCCCATTTTCCGTTACTCGACTGTAAAAAATTTTGGAACATGTCATTTTATGGGAAATTTAATGTACTTTTCGAATCTACAATGTCCCAGAAGGGTCATTTTTTCATTTAGAACAAAATTTTTCATTTAAAAATTTCGTGTTTTTTCTAACTTTGCAGGGTTATTTTTTAGAGTGTAACAAAGTTCTACAAAGTTGTAGTGCAGACAATTACAAAAAATTTGATATATAGACATAAGGGGTTTGCTTATAAACATCACGAGTTATCGCGATTTTACGAAAAAAAGTTTTGAAAAAGTTACTTTTTGCGTTTCTCTTTGTTTCGTCGTCCGTGTCTGTCGCGGGTGACCATGAATGGCCGTGATCGATGACGACCAACTTTTTCAAAACTTTTTTTCGTAAAATCGCGATAACTCGTGATGTTTATAAGCAAACCCCTTATGTCTATATATAAAATTTTGTGTAATTGTCTGCTCAACAACTTTGTAGAACATTGTTACACTCTAAAAAATAACCCTGCAAAGTTAGAAAAAACACGAAATTTTAAAATGAAAAATATTGTTCTAAATGAAAAAATGACCCTTCTGGGACATTGTAGATTCGAAAAGAACATTAAATTTCCCATAAAATGACATGTTCCAAATTTTTTTACAGTCGAGTAACGGAAAATGGGAGAATTTTTAAAACTTTTTTAATGTTTTTTTCGATGAAAAATACGTTTATTCGGAATTCTGAGTACGCCATCAAATCGGGCGTCTAATTTTACACAAAAGTCCCTTTGACACCAAATTTCTATCTCATCACCGTTTCAGGCTGCAAATTGTTGAAAAACACCTCTTTTTTCGCATGTTCAAAAATGGAAGGGGTCGTACCGCCCCTCCGTAACGAGATATCAAAAAACGGACCTCGGTTTCGTGATCAGGGACAAAAGTTACCCCTTAGGACAAAGTTTCACGCAAATCGAAGAGGGGTCGAGGCAACTGCTGTGTGAGTTGGCGGAGAATTACCCATAAAGCAATTGTTTGCATTTTGGAATAATTTATTTCCAAAAAGATATTTTTAACTGGTTTTTTGTTCAATGCGACTGAGTGTAGGTCAGTCGTCTGTTCCTTTACTGCGTTCAAGGAAATGGTGTTTGCTAGCCACTTGAGCGCGAGGCCATTGTCTCATACGCCGGAAAGGACACACAGTGACTGACGTCGATGGAAAGCCTCTCCGTTGCTCATGAGAGTGTGAGTTTTGACATCGTCGCTTCTAATCGCACTCGTTATGTTACGACGATGATGAGCGGGAACCATCCAAATGAGCCTCAAGCAAACAAGTCCCAAAAAGCTTGCTGAAACGCGAGTGAAAGTAACCCCCTGCTTGGTGCGTATGATGTGTGTGTGTGTGTGTGTGCGTTTGTCATTTGGCTAAAGTCTTTATCCTCGGGGTGATATTTATCTTGTACAATGTAACAGATATCACTTTCTGGCCTCGTTGTTATTCAAGGACGATGTGTTCATTTTACGCATTTGGCGTTTTGATTCACAATATTACAAAAATGTTAAAGTTATTATCGTTAAAAATCAACAACCAACATTTGACCTTTTTGTCATTGACAGTATAGCGCGATATAATTTATGTAATAAAAAAGCACAAGGTCGTAGCATTGTAACAGCAGAAAAGTCCATAATCCACGGCTCACAAATGTCACACGGCAACAATAAACTAATGAGTAATTTGAAAAACGATCTCCAGTTTGCCGCCGGATATTACGGTTTCCAACCGTTAGTGCATTTTCGTAATTACACTCTGGAAACGCTTTTTCCAAGTGAGAGTGAGTGTGTGTGTGAAGAGAGACAAGCTGACAGACATTCAGGGCTCCCCTCCCTCCCAAACTGGTGGAAGCATAAATTTCCATGTCCTGTGCAGAGTGAAAGCGATACCGATAAGCGCAGTATTCATTCTGGGGACAAGTCTGGTTTCGTACAACATAACATACTTTGCTCTGCCATTCCTCTCTGGAGGTGGCAGATTTCCACTTTTATGATTTATTCAAATTGGGAAATGATGCAGATGAGCACCGATGTGCGCAGCTGATTTTTCGTTTGATTCAACTTCGGAACATAATGAACTTTGCAACGAACTCTGGTGCCATCTAAGCTACAAATGAAATTTAAATTTTGAATATATGCTCAACTAGAGTGAATTAAAACAGCAATTTTTAGAGCACTTTGAAGCTTAGGATGTTTTTAGCTGTTTTAACATTGTTTTTCCACAATATTTTTATATTTAGGATTGCGTTCGGTTAAAATAAATGGCTCATTCCGTCGCAAGTGACCACGCGTCCAACATCGACCTTCACCAAATCTGCTCATATTTGGCATGGGGGTTGTTTTTGCCCCAAAAACAAAGAATCCCAAGTTTGGTGACATATGGTACCCCCCTCTTTTTCTGAGATTTTTGAAAAACTTCATATTGAAAATTTATTTTGCTAAGATTCAACTTTTGCGTATGTACATTTGAAGATTTTTTGACGTAGAATCGAATGGCGTACTCAAAATTTACGTACAGTGTTGCCGGATATGAAAATGTCGCGCTTTAAGTTTTAAAATGCATGTTAAGCCCTTTGGTCGTGCTCTTACGGAAAAACTGACAATTGTATTCGATTGCTGAAGGGGTATGGTTTCCAATGTGCAAATATTTTGTGTGCAGTTATGATTTGCACAAGGGGAGAATTTGGTGCAAAGTGTGCAATACTAAACCACCAATTTTGAACAGTACATTGCGTTAGAACATAGTAACACTGACGATAGTCAGTGATAGTAGGCCATGATATTGAAGATTTTTTTTTTAAATTTATTAACGGAAGAAAGTGAATGTCCAAATTGAATTTTGCATGTATGTATGTATTTGAACCCACGTCTTGGCAGGACTTGGCGTGGTTCACGGATATATCAAAATGACAAAATGTTTCATTTTGAGCGAATCAACCGAAATTGTCAAGTATTATGGCCTCAGAAGCTAGCCTGAAAATATGAGCTCATTTGGCTAAGGTTTAGTGGGTCCAGTTTTGACCCCCATGCCAAATATGAGTAGTGGTCACTTGGGAAGGAATTACAAAACAACGCAAGTTAAACAGTTTCTTCCTGGTTCTCGCTGGCATGAACTCTGTTCACGTTTACCCGAACTAATTTTTTTGAGTGTGGAAATGTTATTGAATAGATTTCCATGATTTGATGTTTTTCGATTGATTTCATGTTTTTTTACCATCCAAGTGCACATTTTGGTCGCTGTAATTTGCCGAAGTAATACAACATTTTGATATTCTTGTGTAATTTTGCCCTGAACGCGAGATATTGAAATTCAAAATCCTGGCAAAAACTATTTAATTAAAGCTGTAAAAGGTAACTTTCCCGCGTCCATTTATCGATTTATTTGTCTTAGAAAACCATTAAAATCTTGCATCAATCTAACAATGGGTTTCAACCAGAAATGTGCTGTGTCCTATCCCTCGCCTAGACCAGACCAAAATCCATGATAAAGCTGTCAGACCAAATCTGTCAGACCAAGACTGTCAGAACAAAGAGCAAAAAGTAAACAATCTTGGTCTTCGACGTCGGGGCACACAAATCAAAAGAAGTAAATTTGAAAAATAATTTTATTTTTCCAATTCAATAACTGGTTTTGGGCTGAAAAATTGAATGTACGCCAGAAAATGATAAAACAGTGCGGTGTCCTGTACATCACACACTTCCTCCGTCCACGCAGTTGCCAAATTTTTAAAAGAAGAATTTTCTGTTTAAAATTCTTTATGTAAATATGGGTATTCGGCGCCGTCGCTCCGTGCCATACTTTCATACACTTAGGAGCCCAGGGCGGCGAAGTCCTTGTAGATAAAAGGAAGACACTAGTGGTTGGTACTAGCAATGGTGGCCGACAGCTATAAAGTCAACTTCGTCCTGTACATCGACAATTAAATAAGCAGTTAAAAGCCTTATACTTCCACTTTAATTTTTGATCGCGTTTTCGGATCACACCTGAACGATCTTGAAATTATTTATGCGGATTTGTAATTCCTCTTATTCCATCATTCCCTTGGTTTCAACATGTTGTTTGTAGAAGCATTATATGTATCCTGATTCATTTTTTAATTTCCATTCCCATTTCTCGGCCTTATATCTTCATTGACAGTCAAATTACACACTCTAGGACTTTACACAGAAGAGCAAATATTTGCCTAGATATCCATAAGAAGACATACACGGAGAAAAAAGAGTTTCCACAATCAGGAACAAGCGTTCATGAACATGGGAACCACGAACAAAGTGTTCAAATTTCATGGTACGTTTTTTAAAATGTACCATCTCATTTTCATGAACGCTTGTTCACGATTTTGGGAACTCTTTTTTCTCCGTGTATAATAAGAAACCTGCAAGAATTTAAGCGGAAATGCAATTGTCCTTACCCTCTAAAGGTTCTGTGGAATTATGTACAAAGGTGCTCGCCTCGATTAGCGACACCGAATCTGTGGCCGTCTCTTGAACCTCCACTATCACCTTTTCCGGTCCACCGTGGTGTGGCCATCCCGTGTCCCACTCTGAAAGCGAACCGCAAAAAGGGGAAACATTACGTTGGTAATGGCGACTACTGATTGTTTGCAAAGGGAATTGTCAAATGTTTTCCGTTATTTTTACCTGGCACATCTTGACTGTGATATTGTTGCTGCTGTTGTAGTTGCTCATCGAGACTGTCGTAATCCAGTTTGAACTGCAAAAAAAAAAAGAAATGATGCGAAATTAACAGATGATCGAATTTAACTTTAAACAGTTTTAACCGTTAAAAAATATATGAGAATAGAGCAATTTTCTTTTAATAATCCTAACCACCCTCACGAAGCAACATTACAGTAAACGGATTATTTATTGCTTTCACATGGTGAAATGAATGTATAAACTGTTTACATTCACACACTTCCTCCGTCCACGCAGTTGCCAAATTTTTAAAAGAGGAATTTTCTGTTTGAATGGCCGTAGCGTAAACAATTGCAAGAGATTTAAATTTAGTCATAACAATTAGGGTACACACGAGCAGTTGTTCCTGTTCTGAGCTTGATGTGTGAAATAGTGAATGTAGGAGATGTTTTTTTCCACAGAAATTGTGAAAGAATAATTTACTTTTCATTCATTGGTTGTCAGTAAGGTCAGTCTTTTTAAAAGTTTTTTTGTGTCAATTGTTAACGAGGGACGTAGTTTATAAATATCCCTTCAGTCAAGCTTTTAATACAACCCTTAGACATTTTCATTCAATTAATGCAAATTAGTGCTCGGAATTTGTTTCTCAATGAAACTCGATTTCATACGAAGAGGAGAGGATTTATATTTGCTGAATAAATCAAATCGCAACTTGAGACAGAATCAACTGACAAATACTGCTCAGTTAATTTAATTTCTCACAAAAAAAGAACATTTCATTATGTGTAAATTGATCTCATCAATTCCACTGGTTATAAACCGTAGCCAGTCTGCAAGTATGCCGGCGATTATGTATAACTGAATAACAAATTATCCGCAATAATAAGTTTTCCTTCTTTTCACAAGTGATGGTTTTCTCTTTCCGTCTCTGTTTTCTTCGGTTCAACCCAGGACGAAAAGACTGCTGGTTGAGAGCAAGATTCTCAAAATCTTCATGGTGGTGCTATCTTGTTGTAAGGGTATTTCAACTCGATTTTAAATCTAAATGTTCTCTAGTGTTAGGAAACATTTCCTGAAATAGGACAACAGCTTATGTTCTGCAAAATGTAACGTGAACCAACATGAAACAACTCCGACTAAATCTTGAAACAAAAGAAGCCACTCATCTCCGGCTCCGTCCGAGAAAACAAATCTCTTTGATAATACAAACACAAATTCCACCGGCTCAGCACTGGCACTGACATTGGGGGTTGTAAAGCCAGTTGGCTGGCAGCCATTTGTGGGGTGAGATCCCTTGTCGTCTTACAAATTTGTATAATCGAGAGGATTTATTTTCCACTTTTCCATCCGGGGCGTGACACGATACGGTGTGACCCTCCGGAAAGCACATTTTCACCAGAGCAGATACAAAAAGCAAATTATTTCACACGATTTAACAACGAATGGAAAACTTATGGCTTAAAAAAATCCTAAAATAGCCCATAGAAACTTTTTCCACCACGACCACCCTAACTTCAAAGGCATGCAGCAGAGACAGAGAAAATATTTCCATTTGTCCAATCTGTGACAAGGGTCGAGCTGAATTCAAGCTTACTACTGTTACAAGGTTGATGGTTGTACAAATTGGACTTTTATCAAGTGGTTTCAGGCAAGGTTTCGGTTGAAATCGGGACCTGTGTTTAATGGGGGTTACGTGAAATATAAAATCTACTCGCTGCGTGTGATTTAATTAAGCTTTGATTTACCCAACCCGGGGGTGGTTTACCTTTTCCCATGAAAGTTTGCACCAAACCGACCCCAACAGACCAACCCCGATAATGAGAACCAAACAGCTCCCGAAAAGTAACCTTTCACGAGCAGAGCATTCTCACTGACGACCAGCAGCTTTACGTCGACGACACAATACCAAAGTAATGAAAAGCGAGATTGCGGGGAACAAAAAAAGAAAATTTCGCAAAACGGAAAGCGTTATGCTCAGTGGATGTGTTCTTGAAAAATTCATGTACCCTCACAATACTGCTTGTTTTCCGGAATTTTTCATTTCACTGAACTCCGGGGATGATGAATTTGATAAAACGCAATTCACTTGGCTGATTTACTCTCCCTCCGACCGGTTTGGTTTGGCTTCGGACGGAAGGTATTTTTGTTGAATTACATTTCAGCTTGCCAAACAACAGTCGACAAAGTTTATTTGAGGGGAAAAAATGATTACACCCAATAGAACGGGAACGGTTTGGGATACTCAAATCAAATTATTCGCTCTATAGCATTGCCTTGGCGTTCTCGATTGCGAGATTCCTACTCGAAACTAAGTGTCCGAAGGCTTGATTGTTGAGGCTATTGCAAACCTCTTTTAGCACCATTGCTTCCATCCAATCAGGAATTCGAACAGACGACCTTTGGATTGTGAGTCCAACTGCCTACCAGCGACTCTACCGAGACAGGACCCAGGGAGACGACTCCTGCACCTGGACTGAGCTTACGACTTAACCTTTTTTGGTTAGTCCGGGGCCAACATTTACTTCCCGTCCGACGGAAGGCGTGATCAGACATATTTTGTCTCGAAAAATGCCACCGGGACCGTCTGGGATCGAACCCAGGCCGACTGGGTGAGAGGCAACCACGCTTACCCCTACACCACGGTCTCGGGTTTGGGATACTCTGGGGGAGTTTTTACATGAAGTACCTGTGGTCAGAGTTCGGAAACTCACTCACGAGTTCCTCAACCATGAGGAAAAACTAAGTTACCTGCGAGTAAATTACTCATCACTCTCGGTGAGTGTGAGGGCCTTCCTCATTTACTCACAAAGAGGGCTTTGAGCGCTCATGAGGGCTATTTTAGAAAACATATTTCGAGATGTCAAACTCTACATCGGTGATTTTCTTATTAACTCAACAGCGAAAAAGTAGTCCTGTTGGTAGAGGCGCAGTGCTATCAATTAGAATTTTTTTATGACAGTGGTTCAAACCTTGATTTTTATCTGTTTTTTTTTCAGCGAGTTTATTTTTTTTAATCACAAAGTTTGTTGTCAGCTTCCAGCAGTCCTACCGACGGATAGGTCGGAGGTTGTTTAGACGGGGGATGCCTCTGCGGGTGAATTTTAACAGCTTTACCAGCAGTGGAAGGCCGTGTAGCTGAGGTAAGTGGCCACTGCCGGTCGTCGACAGTTGTACAAATGTGTTTTGGTTCAGAATCGGGACACGCCGAAGAAGTTGCAGTAGCTGCCGGTGACTTTGGCTTGGAGGTTCACTGAAAACTAAAAAAGGCCGATACAGTGCTTTGGACAGCTTTAGGCTAGGGCCACCGGCAGCCCATGAGGCTCCACTCCTGTTTCTTAGGCAAGACATATTGGTAGAACTGTCAGCGACCGAGAGTGGCCACAGTTGCACAGCTGTCGAAGGGAGTGACCATTACCCACAGCAACACGGACCGGTCACCAATCTTAAAATTATGAAAATAATTGCCCATCCGCTGGACTTTGACAATCCAAGGTTTCTTTTAAATCAATGAAAAAAAAAATACCAGACAGACAAAAAAAATATTGATACTACATTAATACCAACACAGAACCTTCGGATTTATAGACATTGACGCTACCTCGAATGTACAACCGATTCATATAAACACTTGATTTTGGATTGATGTTGTCAATGATTTTGTAAATAACAAATTGTTGGAAACGGCCTACTCACACCCTCATTTTACTCAAATATGAGTAAATTTACTCAGCCCTCACACTCACGGTGAGTATCGAGAGTGTTTGCTGTGAGGAAGCCTACTCGATTTGTGAGTGTGAGTGGTTTTCCGAACTCTGCCTGTGGTGAAAGCAAAAGCTTTAAAATATGAATTCTGTGTAACAAGAGTTTGTTCAAATATTACGTTAAACATTTAGTAGATGGTACACTGTCGACAAATGTATCGAAATTTTGATTGTTATTTAATGAATGTTACGTGAAGGTGATTCATAAGTTACATAGTTTTGAGGTACGTAATATTTCAACCAAGTAAACAAAAGATAAAAAGGAGATTGATCATTTGAGTAATTGAGACTGAAAGGAAAAATGGGTTATTCTCCGCCAACTCACACAGCAGTTGCCCCGACCCCTCTTCGATTTGCGTGAAACTTTGTCCTAAAGGGTAACTTTTGTCCCTGATCACGAAACCGAGGTCCGTTTTTTGATATCTCGTGACGGAGGGTGGTACGACCCCTTCCATTTTTGAACATGCGAAAAAAGAGGTGTTTTTCAATCATTTGCAGCCTGAAACGGTGATGAGATAGAAATTTGGTGTCAAAGGCACTTTTATGTAAAATTAGACGTCCGATTTAATGGCATACTCAGAATTCCGTAAAAATGTATTTTCATCGAAAAACACTTCAAAAGTTTTAAAATTCTGCCATTTTCCGTTACTCGACTGTAAAACAAAATAGAACATGCCATTTTATGGGAAATTTAATGTTCTTTTCGAATCTACATTGACCCAGAAGGGTAATTTTTCCATTAAGAACAAAAAATTTCATTTTAAAATTTCGTGATTTTTCCAACTTTGCAGGATTATTTGTTAGAGTGTAATAATGTTCTACAAAGTTGTAGAGCAGACAATTACAAAAATTTGCTGGGTTATTTGTTAGAGTGTAACAATGTTCTACAAAGTTGTAGAGCAGACAACTACAAAAATTTGATATATAGACATAAGGGGTTTGCTTATAAACATCACGAGTTATCGCGATTTTACGAAAAAAAAGTTTTGAAAAAGTTGGTCGTCATCGATCATGGCCGTTCATGGTCACCCGCGACAGACACGGACGACGAAACAAAGAGAAACGCAAAAAGTAACTTTTTCAAAACTTTTTTTTTCGTAAAATCGCAATAACTCGTGATGTTTATAAGCAAAGCCCTTATGTCCATATATCAAATTTTTGTTGTTGTCTGCTCTATTATTTTGTAGAACATTGTTACACTCTAAAAAATAACCCAGCAAAGTTAGAAAAAACACGAAATTTTAAAATAAATTTTGTTCTAAATGAAAAAATGATCCTTCTAGGTCAATGTAGACTCGAAAAGTACATTAAATTTCCCATAAAATGACATGTTCCAAAAATTTTTACAGTCAAGTAACGGGAAATGGGAGATTTTTTTAAACTTTTTTAGTGTTTTTTTTTTCAATGAAAAATACGTTTTTTCGGAATTCTGAGTACGCCATCAAATCGGGCGTCAAATTTTACATAAAAGTCCCTTTGACACCAAATTTCTATCTCATCACCGTTTCAGGCTGCAAATGATTGAAAAACACCTCTTTTTCGCATGTTCAAAAATGGAAGGGGTCGTACCGCCCCTCCGTCACGAGATATCAAAAAACGGACCTCGGATTCGTGATCAGGGACAAAAGTTACCCCTTAGGACAAAGTTTCACGCAAATCGAAGAGGGGTCGGGGCAACTTTTCCCGATTTCGTGTGAGTTGGTAGAGAATTTCCGTCAACTGGGGCGAATCGGGACACATGGGGCGAATTGGGACAGCAGTTTTAACAATGTAGGAGCACAATATTTTGATATTTCTGGGTGGTTTCAGTTAGAACAGACTCAGACCAACAAAATGTGTACATCCATTTCCAAATTTAAAACCATTAAATGCTCCAAACACTGCTGTCCCTATTCAGACTGTAGTCCCAATTCACCCCAGATGACGGTACCCAAATATTTTTAACGTAATTTCAATGTTTCAGTAGTAACACTGTTTTTTTAAAGCATCACACAATAAGTGACCGGAAAACGAAATTTCAAGCTTTTCTTTTACTTAAGTACAAAATATCAGTAATAAATAATTATTGTTCCTCATTTGTGAACAAGAATACATTCCTTATCTAATATTTGAATCTAATATTTGAAGCTTACCAAATTAAGGTTTATAAAACTTCAGGTTCACAAAATCTGTGTAACCTTTTAACATGTATTTTGCCAAGCCAGGAATTTCAGAAATCCTTCTTCTCATTGAATAACTTTCATTTCCAGTTTAGTATTGATTCAAAATCATTTTAAAAATAGTATTTCTGCCAAAATCAGACCAAAAAAGGTTAATTTTAGTAACACGTTTTGAAGGCAAGTAATAAGGGAACCTTTTGGTAAACAGATTTAATCCGAAATATCGTAGACAGAATGGTTGTCATTTGGTGCGTACCTTTGCCCCGCTCTACCCTATATTCCAAAGATATTATTATTTCGACTAAGTTTGTTTGATAGGAAATGTTAGAAAATTCGAATAAATGGCACTCTTAGTTTGCAATCTTTTTAGATCACTTTTTAAATTTAAACATTTAATTTTGTGGGTCTTGGAAAAAATCTTGATTACCTTGTATTTCATTTGTCAATATCAAAGTGCAAATAAAATAGAAAGTTAGCAAGGATTTATTAGATAATCAAGGCTAACAAACTTTAGTTTCCACCTTTCCACTCTGCACACTCTAATGTACTAGTTAAACCTCGTTTTCCGCAATGTGCATAAAGCGTTATGTTAATTTTCTAGTGCGTCGTCCCTTTACTTCTCAACACTTTCCAACTGTGAAAGAGTATGCATAAACCCTTTGGGAAGCCGGATGCAGGAAATATAACAAGACCCAAGAATGACAATGAATTATAGTGAAAACTTTAAACAGAAATTCCTTCTTGGCACCATATTGTTCCCCAGCCAGCCAGGGACACCCATGACGAGCTCAAGTGCAGTTCAGAGCGATGCCTTTGTTGCCTACTAATGGTATTATAATCTTGCCGCTTCCGGTTTGTCACATACACGCACACACATGAGGCTTGTCGCTGTTGTGTGTGTGTGTTTAATGCATCTCCCAGGAATATGCAAAGAATGTCTCGTCTAACACATGTGAATGGTATGCATTTAAGATGAAAAAAAGAAACAATACAGATATATACATAAAAGAACACAGACTCCAGTGCGGTTGCCGGCGTTTGAGTTCCGCAGAATTTATTCCGTTCTGCTTTAATAACCATTACAAGAACGGCTTCAAGCATTTTCAAGCATCCATTATATTCGCAGCATGATTAATTGCACTTGGAAGTTGAAAGAGGGCGTCCAAAATTGTTTACAGCGCGGGGAGTTAGTGATAAAGCAGACTACCCTTGAAACACTAATAGATTGAAAAGTATCTGTTTGTGATTTTTGGTCAAAGTTATACGCGTAATTAGTAATTAGTAAATCATCCAAATAAGGATGAACATGTTCATTAGATCACCCCCCAGACTACCCCTACCCCCCAGACTACCCTTGAAACACTAATAGATTGAAAAGTATCTGTTTGTGATTTTTGGTCAAAGTTATACGCGTAATTAGTAATTAGTAAATCATCCAAATAAGGATGAACATGTTCATTAGATCACCCCCCAGAGCTGTCAACCCTGCTGACGGTACTTCTATTTCGTTGATTGAGGATTTACGAAAAAAATGGCTAATTAAATCGATTTTTCAAAATGATGCCTAGCTGATAACTGATACAATGCGATTATGATAAATTTTCCATCGATTTGCTGTGTTTTCCAACTGTTTCAGACAGGTGACCGGTCACTCTCCTTATCCATCAAAATTGATGGAAATTGGCTCGGCAATAAATCGATGTAAACAGTCCCGTTTGATCTCTACCGGTTTGAAACTAATTGGAATGACTTGTGGTTCCGTTTCCGCCGTTGGCAGTTTTCGACATGTTCACCTGTATGTGTGTGTGTGTGTGTGTGTGTGTGTGTGTAGCAGCACACTACTACACCGCACACCCAACATTGATGGAGAGCACGCTAAAAGTTATGAACTTGTTGCATTCGTTTACAACATGGAGACCACCCCAGAGGTCGACAGAGGCAGTGTGGGTGGGGAAAAGTTAGTGATGTGATGCTGAAAGCCTGTGCAAACGAAACAAACTCAATGTGCTTGATTTCATGTAATATTTATGGAACACACTACATGCTCGCTCTGCGAACAGATCCTTCCAGCATTGGAACTGAGTTTTCACTGCCGTCTCTCCTGAATCGTTTATACTTGATAGAAGAAACTTGAAGGTTGTTTAAAGGGTTTTTTTTTTATTTCTTGAGTGGAGAGTCTTGTTTAAAAGTCCAACTAACTGTTTGGTGTATGTGTAAAGAAATTTAGACCAAATCAAAATCAAATTCACGACCCCCAGGTCTTTTGAGGTCTCTATTTCAAGTTTCTGCTCGAAAAGAAATTTAGACACAAACATAATTAAACTATAATTGCGTATAAAAGCATTTTTGTATCTATCAATTGAGAGAAACGCATTTTCAACATCACACATTCCAAGCAAATGTATCCTACATTGAACCAAAACTGAACAACTAAGCGCCTCGTCCAATTAACTTCGATTAACCCGAGCAGATGGAAATAACTTGGGAATAACATTTTTTGTTATTTGAAAATACTAGGCCAATAACATTTTATGTTATTTATAACAAGTTTTGTTATGCGCCGTTATGATTTTTTTGTTATTGGATTGTTATTGTAATAACAGACTTATAACATTTTAAGTTATTCTTCGAACAAATCTTTGTTATTATTTTTTGTTATTTTAACAACTAATCCGATCATCCCAATAACAGTTGGAGATATTCTTCCATAACAAAAAATGTTATTCCAAAGTTGTTTTGGTTTCCAACCAATATCAGACCAATAACAATTATTGTTATGATAACATAAACCGTTATTAAACCCTTACGCAAAAATGAATTTTTCAAGAAGATTCCATAACATTTTTTGTTATTTTAACAGTATTTGTTATTGAAATGGCATGAATTTAGTTATTACCGTCTGCCCGGGAAATTGATTTAATGGAGACGCAATGTGTTATGAACTTGTCAGCGGCTTTAATAATGAATTCAAAGCAGCTGTTGTTTTCGGATTTGCGATTCAACTTAATTGGATTGCCTTTATTCTTTGTTTGACACGTTTCATGGTCCCAAACTTTTTTTCAAGTTCAATGATGCTGTTCAAAGTAATGACTAAAATTCCGCAAAAACTTTTCAATAGGGCGGAAACAGGCAAAGGATGACGGTCGAAATCAAGTTATCAAGTTTAACTGTCAATGTTTTCGAGTCAGCAATAATAAATCATCCTAAAAATCAAATCCTGCATTGCCTTCTGTGGCCTTGGCACGAGCCGGGGTCCCCAAGGCGGCATGTTTGTACCGATAATAGCTTGTCAGCACTTTTATTGCTTTTTAACATGAGCCATGATTTATTGTTTCGCTGCAAGGCTCGAGTCGTGTTCCAAAACGTAACAAACGGAAAACATTCCGAAAAACATCGATTGTCCAAAACACAGAATGGCTTGTGGTTTTGGAAGCTGCGGGATAAAAATCTTATTACCAAACAATTCTATCTGCCATCGACGATATCTTCGGCGCCCTATCTTGCGGTTGGTTGTCTAGAGTTTGGTACAAAATTGCCATTCTTCTGGAGAACGGTGCCAAAAGCCGCCAGCACGGCTCTCGGCAATGTCCCACTTGTCAGGAGGAGGTGACTTGAGTGAGGAGGTGGAACGTTTCGATAGGTAAGGGTAAGGGTTTGTGTTTGTGAGTGAGTATTAGGGTGACCCTATACGCTTGCCCAACCAAGTACCTTTCGTGTCAAACCTATCATCTAGGCCTAATTTTGAGTAATTCATTGAATTCGATTAATTGATCAAAGTAGTCATTGAAGTCACGACGTTCTAGCAGGATTCTAGCAGAGTTCTTACAGAGCTGGATATTCTCACATCATTCTAGCAGAAATGTACCACCGATCTAGCAGGATTCTGGCAGAACCAGCTCTTCTAGAATGTGACTAGGTGGTTCTTAAAAACTCATCAAATAAACATTCTTATAAATCAAAAGGAAATTGAAATACTTTTACTAAAAAGACTGATACTTTGCGATACGGTTTCCAGAAATGAATGCCTTGCGAAGTTCCAAAACTTTCACTAAACTACGGATTTCTTATGAAAGATAGTCAAACTCGATTACGCGTTCAAAACAAAGACAAACACTCACAGTTTGGTCAAGTTTAGTCAAGGATACTCGTGGCCTATGAGCATTTAATTATTTTTTTTCACTGTCACCCTAATGCTGTATGGCGAATTTTCGACTTTTCCTCCACAAATGCACTGCCACAGTGAAAAATCGTGCAACCCGTGATGAGGCCAAATTAGCGAGCTGATTCGAACGCGCCAATTTATCGCCCACCCAAGATAAAGTGAATTCTCCACATGGGCATGGCCATAAATCACCGCCAGACACGTGATTCACGGGATGCTGGTAAGTCAAGTGAAAATACCCATCAGAAGGGGTGGTTACAATCTCGACTTTTCTCCCCAGAGTGGAATTTGTTTCTCTTTTCGACAGTGTACAACAGCCGTTGATTGCTTCCTTGGTAGAGTGTTAGTGGTGTTGGTACCGTGTGAGGTGGTGAACGATGGGGAGGTGATTTAAAAGAAGCTGGTACAAATAAAACAGTGTGTGTGTCAACAGTACGGAAGAATTCTGCCAGCGTGCTTCACGATTCCGGTCAATGATAAGCAGGCTGTCACTTTTCCTGTAGCGGACGGCTACAGAGTAAACAAGCCGACATGCGATAGTGTTGGTGTCCAAGAATGACAGGCGGCCGAAACGCTCATCTTGACTCGGCGGCTTGTTTGTTGGCGGCTCAGCTGTTTGCGGAGAGAGAACGGATGATTTCTCTTGTCTGTCACGAGTGCCTCGTTGGTAGAGAGCTGTCAAGATGGGTTGCAGAAGCACAGAGCAACCTTAAGATGGTGTGCTCAGGTAAGGTCTTTCTTTTTTACAGGTTGTGTATGTGAGACACAAAATGCGCTTATTAAGGTGAGTCGTTCTACTTTATTTTGTTCTTTTTTGGGTTTTAATCATCCGTTTTAAAAATCTGAGAAAAATAAATTTCAAAACTTTCTAAAGATTTTAGCATAAGTAAATCCCTATCTTGAACTTGAGTTACCATAATAGAAGTTTTTTCGGGCTTTTGAAATTCATCCTAGTCTTTGATTTTTTATTCAAGGGATAGTTTTGGGATAGTTTGAATTTAATTCATAAATCCATTGTATTTTCTGAATAATACTTCTTCCATTTCATCGACAGAGAGCGAGTTGTGGCGCTATAACCGCGGCAAATAGTGTCCAGGGCATTTGTGGAAATACGATGTCCCATCCTCGAGGGTCCCGGAGCACCAAAACTTCTTAGCATGGTGGCTCCCAACGATTAATTGCCTAAACAAACAGGAACGTGAGCGGGGGATCCCCACGTTTCTTCCTCCCCTGCAGATTCAGAACTGTATTGTTGTTTGAGCATTCGTGTTCAAACTCAATCCATTTCAACGAATCATCTTCGCGGTAAACTTTACGCAGTTGGCCTGGCCGCTTCAACGTTTGTGATGTTTCGAAGCAATTTATTGCATTGGGGCACTGCAATTGTTAATAATGACAAGAGGATGCTAGGCGTTAATCAACCTAAGGCATTTTCCAGGATGCCCTCGAAAGACTGGCTGCGCTAGGGTTAGATTAGATTAGATTAGATTAGATTAGTGTACAACAGCCGTTGATTGTGTTGTATTTGGCTGAGTGATAAAAAATGGGATTAATTTTTCGTGCTCGGGCAGAGCTTGTTAGTTGAATCAAGGTCAGGACTCGGAAGTTGAGCGGGCCAAAAGACGACGACAAGATTGGAATTTTTTGTGCTGAAAAGCGAAAAGCGTTGAAACGCGATTTTCCTCGCAAGATAAAGTGAGGTGGTAGGGAATCGAATTTCTATTCACCTTCGGGCGCTCGTTCCCTGATTTTACGGTTCCCCAATGGGCTGCCGTCAGGCAGGCATATCTTTCGTGGAGTTGAGCCTGGAAGGGGGAATGGTGGCGGGATCTTTGTTGGTATCATTCGGAAAATGTGGAATATTGTTCGTTGGTGGCTGCCAGCGCCTGATTTTAATACAATTAGATTTTCGAGGGTGAGATGGGGGAGTCGAGAGAAGCGAACCGTTTGTTCCGATTCAGCGATTCAATATTCTGTATCAGAATCAGATCTTTCGGGAGCTTGTTTGTTTGTTTTCGTCATGGTATGATTGATATAACGCTAATCTACAATATTTTCCTCGATATTTTCTCATTGCATCTAAGTTAGTTTTATAACATTTTTGATAGGAGTAATTCTCCGCCAACTCACACAGCAGTTGCCCCGACCCCTCTTCGATTTGCTTGAAACTTTGTCCTAAGGGGTAACTTTTGTCCCTGATCACGAATCCGAGATCCGTTTTTTGATATCGCGTGACGGAGGGGCGGTACGACCCCTTTCATTTTTGAACATGCGAAAAAAGAGGTGTTTTTCAATCATTTGCAGCCTGAAACGGTGTTGAGATAGCAATTTGGTGTCAAAGGGACTTTTACAGTATATGTAAAAAAAGTATTAACACCCCTTGGCCGCTAAGCACATTTTGTGATGAAACATGTAAACAATTTAATGTTGACATAAACCTAGTACTACGTTTTGTTCAGAAACTCATGCCGAACATTTTCCAAACTTTTATACTAAGTAATTAGTAAACTTTATATTCAATCCAAATTATTTTTTTAATCATTCAAGGATGCCTATTTGGAGTTGAGAGACTGGATTTATGGTGATTTGTCAACAAATAATTTTATTCATGTTAATTTTTCGAAAACTTTTGTACAAACTTTTTTTGCACCTTTTTTTTTAATAGTATTTGTTATGTAACTTTTCATAGAAAACATCTTTTCATGAGCTTTTTGTAGCAAAATGTTCGGCATGAGTTTCTGAACTAAACTTAGTACTAGGTTTCTGTCAAACTTTAAATTGTTACATGTTTCATCACAACATGTGCATAGTGCCCAAGGGGTGTAAATACTTTTTTTACATACTGTATGTAAAATTAGACGTCCGATTTAATGGCATACTCAGAATTCCGTAAAAACGTATTTTTCATCGAAAAAAAAACACTTAAAAAGTTATTAAAATTCTCCCATTTTTAGAACAAAAATGCTCTGTGGTCTACCGTTTTTTCGAAATTTTTCGCCGTAGTTGATTGTGATTACCCGCGAGTTTACTTCTCCAGCATGCCAAAGGCCGGCCGTGGCCTTGGCAGTTCGAGTGCGGCCTCGAAAAACCCGCGAAGCTCGTCTACCGGCCGTGTGCAAAAAGGTAAACAAACCAAAGCCGTGTCGGCCGCCATCGCGCAGGGGAGCGTGAGCGCACATGGAATCGACAAAAAGTATCTACATCCCGGGTATGTTCCGCCAGTGAGGACCCGCTCTGGTTCTTCTGGAGCCACAACCAGTGGCACTTCAACATCCGCCAACATTCCCATCAGGAACGAGTTCCAGATGCTGAGTGACGACGAAGAAAACAACAACACCGACGGTAGCAGCACTACCGCCAAAAAAAAGAAATTCTCCATAGGAACGTAGACCACCTCCAATTTTTGTTTTGGACACGTTGGCGGACGATGTTGACGAGTTGCTGGAAGGCCTCGAATATTGTCTTAAAA
Organism: Culex quinquefasciatus; assembly: GCF_015732765.1. Classification (NCBI taxonomy): domain Eukaryota; kingdom Metazoa; phylum Arthropoda; class Insecta; order Diptera; family Culicidae; genus Culex; species Culex quinquefasciatus. Next base: position 71,282,153 of record NC_051861.1, on the reverse strand, counting down.
TGGGTAAGTCATCAGTGCCAATCTACACTTGTGACGAATAGAACTTCGACCTGGTTGTGGAGAAATTCAAGCGTCAAAACTTCAAGTTTTACACATTCGACCCCATGCAGAAGACTGCCGTTAAGGTCGTCTTCAGACATGCATCCGCTCTAACTCCTCTTTTAGAAGAACTTGTTTGGCATTTCGCGTAGATGATGCCCAGCATGTTGTGCCAGTGATTAGAGTACACTAATTACGCTTATCTTTAAGGCTCCCGAAGACCCTGAGAATTAATTTTGAAAACCAAGTGAGATGTAGCGTAAGAACCTTTAAGCGCACTCAAAGAGATTTTAAGAAGTTCTTTTAAAGAGCTAAAGAAAATATTACCATGAAAATATCGCTAAATCGTTTTTCCGAATGAACCGATGTTTTCCACACATTATTCATGCCAAATTTTAGAGGTTTTTGCCTAGCAACATAAAATGCATTTTACACGAGTTCATTTGTTTTGCAATCATTCGTTTTCAAAAAACAGCAGACTGACAGCAACGCCCTCTGGTTGTTCATGATCCATCCGGCAAGAAGACCAAGTACCGCCATACCGGCACCGAAGACCATATTTTTCTAGTCGGAACAAGCCGTGGTAACTGTCTTCCTTGAATCACCGGTTCTGGGATTACCCGATCGAAGTCACTTTCTCTGCACTGGACACTTCATTAGTTTCTGAACTTTGGAAAAAGAAATAAACTTTCACAACCTGCCTTGGCAACGGGTATTTTCGTCATTACTGTGATGAAAATAATTGCGCAAGACTCTAGTAAAGTGCAAAATGCGCAATACTAAACATCGAAAACTTTAAAAATTCAATGGATGTTTAAAGCAACCCAAACATGCTAAAAATTATTTTAAACACAGGGCTTTCAGCTGATTACACTTTAAATTCCATTGCAATTTTGAAATTTTTTGGAAAAATATTTTTTTTGCCCCCTGATTTTTCGAGCCAACTTTGAAGGGAGGGGGGACCAATTTGTACCAGCCTTATTATTATTATTTTTATTATTGTATTATTGTGTCAAATTTGTCTTGCATGCATGGGGAAGATAAGACGGGTAACAAATAAGTAAAATCTATCTAAAAATATTGTATGTAGCCTTTCTTACTTGATTGTAAATTGGTAAAGTAGCCTCGTTACTTGTTTTTTTTTGCAGGATTTTGCTTATGAAAAAAGTGAAATTGAAGTGACATCTGACTTTTTTCGCACCAAAGATCCAGCTTTATTAAGTGCGCTTATCTGCCTCCTACGCACAAGCTGGAATTAAAGGATGACGAAGCCTCTGAGTATGCATCGTTAGTCCATCCTTTTCCACCCAGGACTACTTTGTTCACTAGCGGTCGTCCAATGTGACCATCATTTGAAACAAGAGAAGTTGCTTGCTAAAAGGTTGTTATTCTATAGTCCGTCCCTGCCAGTAGGCCAACCCCTTTCCAAAAGGGTCCAACGTGCAATGTATCGTTTACCATCAGCTGGTTGCTATGATAACGAAAACGGTAACTTCCAACACTTTTGATGATGCTGGACTGATTAAAAGCGGACTAGATATTATTGGTGCGTGGGATGAATATCGTATGGACGGGAAAAGAAGAATTTGACTAAATTTTCGTTGCCTGCAAGGTTTAGAAGATACCCTGTTAATATGTTATCTTCAAAAGTTACTAAAGGGCAAAACATAGTCCTTCGGCGATTCCTAGCTTTATAAAACTGAAAAAAAAACATTTATCACCCAAAGGAAAAATATATCTCAAAATCTGCAACATTGGATTTGCTGCAGAAAATGTCATATTTTATTACATTTTTTGCAGCAAGCCCGTAGATCATTTTTGCCCGCGTGTAAACATTTCAGCGATCTGCAGTTCTCACCAACACATATAATGCTGGCCCGTCCCGAGCAACACTCCAAAGAGAAGCATATGTTGGTGCTCTTTCACTCACTTTTCATCAAGCGTCCATGGCGCGGAGGTACCGTGTCGGATCAATAACCATGAAGTTGGTGGTTCAATCCTCGTTCTGCTAAGTATTTTTTTGTGAAATACAACCAAAAAGCCGTCGGTAATGTCGATAATTGTCGGTAACGGGCAAAAATGTCATACTCCTATATCGCAAAAAATGCATGAGGACAGATTTCATGCAGATTCTGATATACTTTCATGCCGCCATGCATCACAATCATGCGACTGCCAGTTGGGTGTATCTTGTCCAATTCCAAGGCGAAAACTGTTGTTGGTTCCGTCTCCTTGAGACGTGCTTGCCAGTGCATAATTTCAGTGTCACAATTCCGGATCTTTATCAGGCAGAAACCTACATTTTTGTTTGCTTCTTTCGTATCCGATTGCCAGTGGAACCGCAAGCCATGGTCTCGTCTGGAAGAAGCGTGCACAATAGATCACTATAGCTGGCTAATGTACTGGATGGAAAAAAAGCTAATGGACCAGTCAGTGGCTCATTTGTATCCTCGCCTTGCCCGGGGCAATTAAAATGTTAAACGGGAAAAGATAGTTGAGCACACGGAATGGCTGAAGGACTGGCAGAGAAAGCACATGCCGGACTAAGCTGGTAATGCATTGTAACAAACAGTAATTTGAATCCCTGTCGCCTTTCGGTGAAAAAATATGAAAAAAAACAAACAGTTAGAAAAATTCCACACTCCAACATTGATTCATAAATTTCCAGTAGCTGAGACCTGATTGATTTTCCCTGTTGAGTAAAATCCGCGTCCAAATGGTGAACATTTTGATTTTGAAATATTGATAATTGATTTCATTTCATTAATTTCGTTATTTAAGCATTACTTGTATAAAGTTACTTTTCTAAGCTGTCGTTCAACAACTGATTAAATCAATGTTGGGAACAGAGTTTTCGGGTGCTTTGAAAATCGAGTAAATCTACTGAAGGAAAAAAGTAACCTTCAAAATAGCTAATAGATAAGGGATCTTAAGAGAAAAGGAGATATTGATAGTTAAGAAATAGAGAAAAAGCAGAAAAGTTGTGACTGGTGAAAATGAATTTTGCATCATTCAATAAATCGGTATGCAATATTACACAAAAAACAGAAATTTGAGCTCTGAGGAAACACTCGGTCGAAATCACATTTTGTATTGACTCAATTCACTTAAAACTTAAAACTTGAGCTCAACTAAAAGAGAAAAAGCTAAACTTCGTACTACGGTGCCTTTCACCATGGCCAAGCTGTCAACTGCTTGTTAAACGCATAATTTAACTTGGGAAACCTAAAAAGGGACACCGAAATAGTTTAAACTTTGTTATCGGGATGAAAAAACCCAGCGAGGCAAGCTACAGATAATCTGATCAGACATAATGAGATGACTTCAATCTAATTTAAAAGAAAAATAAACTGCTTAAAACACCGGTTTCAGCTTCACAGAGTAGAGGGTGCAATTAGGGAGTGTTGAGTAAAAAATACATATTTTTTGAATTTTCAAAGCCTTTATTTATTTAGCTTCAATAAATAAAGCAACATTTAATCAAAGTCTCATTAGCACACAAAAAGTTGTTTCATAGTTTTTACAGCAACACTTGTTGACTTTTCTGTTTTCTGTCCTTTGAGTCACGATTTTAACTTGTCGTATACAGTTTGTATCTGCAATGTCATTACTGAAGTTTAAAATTTTGCGCAACACGTGGCACTAGAGTGGTTCATAATTTATTTGTTGTGGATTTTACTTTTAAAGATTTAGATTGTCTTTTTTTTATAAAATTGTTCACAATTTAGACATGTTTGTCATCGCTTTAATTTTCGAAAAATAAACCACCCTAAATTTGCACGCATGTGTTGGAAGCATCGTTTTAATTAAAACAAACAAATTTCCATGGAGCTTCCTAAAAAAACGATCCCCAAACCACACACACACATCCGTGTCCGGTCCCGGTTGGTGGTTGATGGCAACCGAGATCGTTTGCCTGCGGGTTTGAGGTTCTAAGTTTGGCTTCGTGGCTGAGGAGATTAATTTCGAATTTAATGCTCTTAGACGGCGGAAACGCCCCCACACCGAAGACCACAAGTCGGTAGTGACGTGTTAGTATATCATCTGCTTTTGCATTTGCGGTTTTTGAGCTTAAAATTATAACATATGTGAAAGGTTGTTAGAACATTACTCCAACGATTGAAACAAACGACGTGAAGTAACACGGCTATTTAAACATGTATTTTCTGAATAATGAAGACAATGTTTCTGATAGTTAGTCAGAAAATATTAAAAAAAAAAACAATTGTGGTTACGGTATACAATTTATATTTGCAGAACCAGCCCAAATTTTTCCTAATGTACCCATCACAGAACAAATAACCTACAACGAACTCGCTGTCCTAGCATTTTTCGTAGTTATCCTACTTCGTAAAAATTGCGGATGTTCTGTTCATGCGAATGAAAACTTTCTCGTTTTGCGTATGCTGTACTCGGATTTAGGATCATTCAAAAGGAAATGAAATTAGACTATCAAAACTCAATACCTTGAAAAATATTAACCACCAACGTGGCATTAGAGTAGCTAATAAATTAGTAGCTATACGGTTTACCTTCAGATATGTTGAACAAAGGGGAGAAGGGAGGAGGGATTAAACATAAGTTACTAAATTTAAATAGATGGTTTGGTTTAAAAGTACCTGGACTGTCACAAGAATGAAACAAAATAAATCCAGGCTTCAAAACAGTTAGGCGTACTTGATGGATCTAAATGAGACCTAAATCAGTAAAGTGCAAAATGACCATAGAAAAGTGTAAGATTATTTTTCAAAAAATATTTGACTGTCGTTATGATAGAGGCAATGGAACTTTCTGACATCCTTCACAGAGGCTCCTTAGCTGGAAAACCAAAACCGGGATGTGTGTTTGTCCAAAAAACGAAACAAATTGTGCAAACACTGACTGGTGACACCGATGTTGTCACATGTGTTGGTTGTGGTATAGCAAAACGGAGGGCGCCAACGAAGGTTCGGGTTGCAAAAGCATAAAGTGCATAAAGTATGATACTATCAACGCAAACCGTTTTGCAAAAGCGTGTGGGCAATATTGTTAGTTCAATGCTAAATTTAGAAAAAAAACCAAGCTTAACTTATGTAGTGGTTTTCAAGACAACAAAATAAAAATAATATAAAATTTGTACTTAAAGCTGCAAAGCATACAATCTCAGGTAGGCTAGTTTCATCTATCATGCAAGGATCATACAAGCGGATATCACACGGCCTACTGTTTCAGCGAGCATTCCATTGCGATTAGAAGACCAAAAGTCGCCCCCTAGGATTTACAACCAGCCTGCTTAGGAGCCAAAGACCAACTTTAATTGGATATATTTGAATAACAGTGTGGGCAAATTTGCCTTCCGAACTTTCGCTCTACACACGTCTTGCTCAAGAGAGTGAGCGGGCAGTTGCCTTACTGTAATGTCTGACTTTCTGTTTGTTTTGTCGTTATAACTTTTCCACTTGGGTGTATGTGTGTGTGTTTTTGGGAGCATTGTACGCTTCGGATAAGCTGGAGCTGTTGTAAGAAGTACAAGCTGCTCAGGCGTGCATTACGTAAAGTAACAGGGACATTGCTTAATGGACGAAGCCATCGGGATGCCTTTGGCCTGGTGTGTGTCACTTTGTGCAAAAATAAAATGTGTGTCATTTTTGAATTGCTTTCACCTCTGTGAATCTGGTAATGTAGTGAAAATGAGTTTCATCAAGAGCACATTTTTATGTTTTGAATGTACACAAACAATGTAAATGTTTTATGTGAATTTCCATTATGAATAATAAAGAACATCAAATTCAATACAAATAAATCTTCTTCACCCACACAAAATACTTTTGACATCGAATGACGGAAATCACAATTGGGCAGTTAACCTTTAGGGGCTCTCTCCACTTGCCTTCGTGGAACAGAGGTAGTGATTGTATTTCAATTAAACAGCTTTGTCTTAAGTTCTCTTACAGATCGTCAATGACATTTGATGTGTGATGAGAAGCTGTCTTTTTTAGGAATTTTACATCCCTCGTTCATGTATTGCACAGTATTCAAATTCATGAGCTTCCCACATTAAAAATTAATTTCCGTACTGACCCGTGTATTACAGGGAATTTTATTTTTGTTTCGCCGACAGAATTAAATAAAACATTGGGCCATGCCCGATTCGAAGGTGCAGTGTGTCGTTTTTTTAATTATCACCCCGGGAGGCTAGTTAAGAGAGAATGCAGATTAACGTGAATCGCAATAAAATATCTTTTCTTTTTGAAAGAACGTGTGCCAACAGATGCCATAGCAATGTCTTTATTTGAACTTGACTTTTGGATTAGAAGCCACCCAGTTGAAACGGTTTAATTTAAAATGTTACTGCTTCACCTATTTATCTGGACCCTTAATAAATAGAGAGACTCAGACGTTCCACGTGACCATGATTGTTTGCATTGCGGTTTATGAAATCCGTCAATGTCATCCGGAACGGTGCACCAATCTCAACCAACATTATATGTCGCAGCAACATAGAAATGCGTCACAATCGCGTCGACGAACTGCTAACAGACTATTCACAGCCAGTTACTCAGTGTCATTTAAAATTTATGTTCCCTTCTTGCGACTTGGTAGGTATGTCGCGGGATGCGGTAAGCAAAAAAGAAAACTAGTATGATTCGTTCGTGCGCATAGTTTTCCTTTTCTATGCAGCAATTGTTCTTGTTTTTGCCCTCAAGCAGCCAAGATCACGGCCGTTAGGGTGGTTCAGCTCAGGCATTGCTTTAATATTCAAAAAAGTTTACATCAATGGTGTGTCGAAAAACATGAAAAAATAAAATGAAAAATTGAACTTCGAAAACAGGATAGAAAAATCCATTGCTGTCTTGCAATCTTTCGCTTAAAAAAATGTAACGTAAAACAATCTTTTGAAAAGATTCTTTTCTGAATTTTTCGTGGTTTTGTGTATGTATGTATCTTAAAATCAAAATATGAACGTAAATATCCTCATAACAAACACCATTGCGGAAAAATAAAGTTCCACTTTTCAACATAACTTGAAATTTCCAGATTAACATTTTTGATTGACTAAAACATTCAGAAATGTTTGCCAGATCATCTGCAGTACAGACTAAATTATCAAAAGTTAGATCATTCGATTATCCAAAGAACCTTGAGATTACTTCGGTAAACAAATTGAATTGAATTAAATTGAAAATGTATTTCTTTATTTTCTCGACAACCAAAGTAAGTCGAAGAATCTCAAATTACTCAAATTCGAGTGATTTACTACTTGTTACACTACCAAATGATTACTCTCAATATTTAACCATCACCATCAGCCACATCCTAAGAGCAGAAAACCCTAAAACTCATTTTGAGTAAAAATATTAATTCTCCTAAATGTTAATAGGAATGCAACATTTAGCATTGTATATTAATTTGAAAAAATATCAGGACTATTTATCATAGCAAAGCACTTACTTATTTATTCATTACATCACATATCTCCTACTTAACAATGATGCCACCACCCTGTGTCTCTCGAGTCCCTCTCGTTGCTGGTCGATCTTGTGTAGAATGTATGTGCGCGGAAAAATGTGAACGTTGATCTGCTCTATATGACTATGACGACGACGACGACGAAGGATAAATTTGCATCAGAATAGCACTGTACTCTCTTTAGCGAACGAAGTTTTTCTCGAGAGTTTTGCATTTTGATAGTCGATAGCATAGCTTTTTCCACGAGACGACGAATAATACAAAGTGAAGAGTTTTTTTTTATCAACCAAAAAGACAACGCTTGCGATCACACTTCAGTTATCAAGTGGTCATGCACATGTAGGTTGAGTGAAATGCAGACTCTGCAAAATTGGCTGACAAAAAAGCATCCTCGGCACGAAGCGAGCAACCCCTTATATAGAGTGCTAATACAACAATGATGTGTCACTTTCCTGCTTTTTATCCAGTGCAAAAAACGAGAATGCATACATAGCTGTGAAACAATTACAAATTTTCGCACTCGACGTTAATTGAACATCCGCAAAAAAAAGTAAATCAATGGCTCTTTTATCGGACCATGCTGAAAAGACCCAAGACCAATTTCCGGGAAATGCACTGGGTTTTGCACAGTTCATGGTAATTGCATCTCCTTTGTCTTGCAAAACTTGTGCCAGCCAACAGCAGCAGTAGCCCCCGGGAACAAATCCTATCGAGCAACTTTGAATCGGAGGATATCGGTCGTATATTGTGGGGGAAACTCTCACCCTGGTGCAGCAGGACCCTTAATCAATACCAGAAGGTCAGCCAATGACCTGAACTTTCGACTCGTTACACAGCTGCTGTTTGTGCTGGTCCGGCGGAAGTTAAATATAGATCATCGATGGAAAGGTACTTTTTTAAGTTGATGAAATAAGGCGAAGGCTGACTGTTTGCTCGGGCAAACCACGAGGAGGAAGTTTAATGGAGATTTGCCCAGACGTTAAATAGAAAGTTCTGGGAAATTAATTTACTGATGGTATTTCGCAAGTTGAGTGGCACGTGTTTGCAGAGCGACTAAAAGCGAACTATTGTAGGAAATTCAATTTTGGTGGTGAAAAGAAGTGAACTAAACCAATTATTTTATCTATATAGTTAAGAATCTGATGCTGATGTATTTTCCAACATCAAAGGGGTTGCCTTCTTGACGCAATAATCCAATCAACACAGAATGATTCAATCAAGATTATCTTGAGCAAGAGCCAATAAAAATTTTATGTGATAATGGAGAAGGTTCATTGTCAAAGAGAATTGTGCAGTTTTGGTGAAAGAGGGAAGTTTTTCCACAACCCAGATGTTTTTTTTTATTTTCTAATATACAAATTTTATTCAATTTCATGATTGCAAGTTGGCTGGTTCGTCGCTTTTGCTAATAAGTGAAAAGATGCATGCAATGTTTAAAAAAAACACACACCTGCACCTTGTATAGACAACAAAGAAAGTTGCTTGCTAACATTTATTTGAGCTAATTATTTACTTTGAAATATTCAAGAACACGTTGAATACTGATAGGCCGATAATAGAAATGCGAATACTAAAGGTAAATTTCCCTCAATTCCATGTTTTAACACCGGCACCTATTATCCTATTATTTGCATATAGGCACTTTGACGTTCAACTGCTGCTTTAATCTTTATGAAAAAATGTATAGCTTAAAAGAAATAAAAAAAATGCAAAACATGTTTATACCGTAAGATTTTGCAAATTGGATGGAAATGGAACTGAACTTTTCTGAAGTTCATTTAAGGCCGGTAAAATTTTTGTTTAAAATGGTTGACACCCCCTCCCCTTTCTTCAAAATCGGCTTGAAAAATCGGGAGCAAAACAAATATGTTTTCAAAAAAAGTGAAAATTTTCAACAGAAATTTATATGCAAACCACTGAAATCTATTTAACGTGAAGACTTCCATCATTGTCATGATTTTTCGTTCAAAGATATAAATTTTGCGTCGCTTTCAATATTTTGACAAAATTCCTTCAACAAGTTGTTAAGAATAGTGCCTTACAAATGCTAATTCCTTTTGGTAACGATTATCCCATTCCTTGTAAAGTTATGGAAATCGTCATTAATCAATGATTACACAGTCATTGGCGTCCAACTAGGACGCCAATGACTGTGTCACAAAATTATATAAATTTTGAAGCACATTTGAATTAGATCAAAAATTCTTTCAGTGGCTTCAAAATGGCAACAACCGGCACCTGCTGATTCCTTTTGGTGCTGAAATTCGTTAAAATGAATTTAATACAGAATATTTTATAGTGATGATCAATTTTCTTCCTTAACATGCATTTTCCTGCGTTTAGAATAATTTTTAGAAACTTTGAGTTAATTGAAAAATCTTTTGAATTTTAGTGAATTTTAGATGTAGAAAACCGCTAATAGTTTTTAATTACAATATCTTTGGTTTTTTATGTCAAATCTTACATTTTTGAAAACTAATGATTGAATATCATTTGAAGGCATTTTCTAATGTTTTTTTTTTCATTGAAATGTTGAAATTCTGGCTTGTAGTTTCAATTATGATATTTTTTTAAATTTTTTTGGCTCCCCTCGACCGAGCCAGTTAGATAATCAATGGAACATCTCAACGAATCTAAAATTTTGATAATCTCACAACTTTGTCTTATGTCATGTCCATTAAATGTATGCGAGGAAGACACCAACCACATCGGTGGATTAAATTAGTTTGTTGGATTAGTGTTTAGATGATAGCAGATTCTCTCAATGACCCCAATAAACAACAAATATGTCTGGTAATCTTTCTGCTGCATCACAATATACGTCGAGCTAATTCGAACGGAAATAAAAAAAATGCGCTAATAAAAACATACACACGGAGCAGCGACGCAATTAAATCATGTGCCTTTCTTTGCCACTATTAATACACACTTTTATTAATGTATTTATTATGGACATTTACGTTGGCTGCGTTGTGTTTTATAAAGGGGAAAAGAAATTCAAAGTAATAAGTTTGGTTGTGCCTTTTAAGGTAAACTTGAAGACTCAAAAAAAGACTATTTTTGTTCGGATAAGTGAGTGTAAATTGAATACAGAATGAGTTAAAGTAAAAATAACTACACTCAAACCCCGGTGGTTTGACACCAACTGTTGTCAAACGAACGGGGTCACTTTTTAGTTTGACACCCCTTTTACACGGAGCTCACACACACTACCAAACGTTTGTTTTGATAGTGTGCGTGAGCGTCGTGTAAAAAGTGACAGTTCGTCACTTTTTAGTTTGACTTTGACCAACCAACGGGGTACAAACTAAAAAAGTGTCAAACGAAAAAGTGACCAACCACCGGGGGTTGAGTGTATTTTAAATGAAAGTCCCTGATACATAGTACCTAATTATTTTATTGTAATGCTGGTTCAGCATAGCATTAAAATAATGTAACATTTCAGAACAATTTTAAAATAACTTTATAGAATTTATCATTACCATGGTTGTTAATATTACAAAATAGCTTGAACTCTATCCCACCGGATTGTAACTCATATTTCGCCCCAGTTCACACAAATAATAATTCATTTGAGTGAATTCTGTAACATCGCGGGGGACTCCTCAAAAACCACCAAATCATGTATGATATTCTTCCTTTTTCCGGTGTGCACCGGGTGGTACGGACGACATTCGGTTGGGATTTATTCTGTCCATAGAGACGTCCAACCACAGCGATTCCACCAAGGGAAAGAGCAAAAAGGACGACTCTGACACTGCACGCGCACTCGGTTCGAGTAAATAGATTTTTAGCACCCATTTGTATGCTCCACGCGGAGCGCATTAATATGCGTGATGATAATCTACCATAACTCATAGCTATAGAGAGACCCGGCTATGTGAAAGATGAAAAACGTACTCTCGATTTGAAAATTATCACCACACCGAGAAATATATCCGTTCACCTTGGGTGCTCGTTTCCGGAAAATTTCGAACTCACTGGTGACGACCAGAAAGCGACGCATTTTCCGAACGAGGACAAAAACGTGCCAAGCCTTTTTATTGGCCTGTAGCAAAGCTGCTCGAGGACGTCTTCTATGTTTGTTTCCTGCAATCAGTGCGTGCCCGTCTCGAAAAATAATTGTCTTGTAGGACGAGAGGCGCGCGCCATCGCCATGTGGCGTGACAGCGATGTCCGCGTCAAAAAAGAGTCTAAATTCAACTTAAAGTAGATGAAGCTTTCTTACACTGTTCATGATCAAATTGAAAATATTATAGTTTATCTGATAAAAGCAACTGCATAACTTCCCTTGGTGAAAACATTTATTGGAAATAAAGCATCACGAAGTTGACTTTATAGCTGTCGGCCACCATTGCTAGTACCAACCACTAGTGTCTTCCTTTTTATCTACAAGGACTTCGCCGCCCTGGGCTCCTAAGTGTATGAAAGTATGGCACGGAGCGACGGCGCCGAATACCCATATTTACACAAAGAATTTTAGAGCGCCCGCCGCGGGATTCGAACCGGCGACCTCTGGATTGTGAGTCCAGTGCGCGGTCCGATTGATCCACACGGGTGGGACAATAAAGCATCTCTCTAATTTAAATTTTATTTCAATAATGTGTTGACATGATCATTCTGCCGTCAGGAACCGTGCGCCTCCCTTAAATCAAACGAACCTTTTTGCGGCTCTTTTAAAAAGCATGGAGGTGCATGCTGCATATAAATTTAAATATAAAAATCGTTATGGAGGGATTTTTTTCGTGTATACAAGAAAATCGTGTTGGAGGTCAGTTTTTGCTACCGTCATCTGGGGCAAATCGGGACTACAGTCTGAATAGGGACAGCAATGTTTAGAGCACTGAAAGGTTTTCAATTTGAAAATGGATGTAGGGTAGTGTAGTCATCAATGAGACACTTTTGGTTTTTAACTTTCAACGATTTTGTTTTTTTTTTCATCAGCATGTTTTAATGAGCTTTTTGTTGCATTATATTTCTTTTAATGTGTTCTAACATTCATCAAAATATGAGATCGATCCGACCTCTGCAGCCAGAGCTATCCAACTGTCTCATTGTAGACGCACTTGGCAGGAACAATGAGAAAGGTGGGGAACAATGAGACACTCTACGAAAATCAATACTTTTCTAGTAAAACATCATGTTTTTGTATTGTTCCATTGCAGGTGACTTGCCTTGAACATTTGAAAGCAATTTTGCCAACTTGAAACTTTAATTAACAAAAGTTATACTTAAAAGTAAATTAATTTAGTAAAATCCATTTATTTATACCAAATAACTTTATATTTTTAGCTACATGAAGTCAAAACTCAATAAATATGCCAAAAATCACTTCCAATTCATGTTTTGAATGATTTCATAAGATTTTGAAGAGTTTAATGAAGAAAAATCAAAGTGTCTCATTGTTACCCATGGGCTGAAAAGAGTGGGTAACAATGAGACGATGAGATGAGATGATTAATTTTGGTCAAATCTAATGAAAGTCCATTGTAGCCCAACTCATGCCCTATGAAATGACGAAAGAAATTTGGAGAAATATTAGTTTTTTGTATTATTGGCAGCCTATGAGCGAAAATTACTTTTACACCCCAAAATCAAACATTTATGAATAACTTTGCAAGGGAGCGTCCATAACCAAAGGCACTATTATGGCAGACGTGTATCCAGTAGACACGCCTTTCCCCAAAATATGAGCCTGATTGGTTGAAACTACAACTTGTGAGAGCCATTTTATCATTGTTCCCCGTGTCTCATTGATGACTACTCTACCCTACTCATTTGTTGGTCTGAGTCTGTTCTATCCGAAACCAACCAGAAAAATAAAAATATTGTGCTCTAACATCGTTAAAACTGCTGTCCCAATTCGCCCCAGTTGACGGTATCCATTCTAAAAAGATGTTTTGCCTGATTGTCAAATAATGTAAGGTTTTTGAACACAAATATGGACCGAGGAATAGGGTCAATTTTCAAATGTTATAAAACGATTCCTCAATGACGAAAGTAAAAAGACATCCTAAGATCCTCGCTGACATGAAAAAAATAGATTCTGGCCGGGACAGTTTCATCCCACCTTCATCCAAAGCAAAGCCCAAACATGGGCGGACAACCCCCACGCACCAGCCAGACCACCACCAGTCAGTGTTGAATGATGAATCATGATGAGAGGAGGAAACCTACTTTTGTGCTGCACCAGACACTGCTGCTTGTATTAACGATGATTACCATAATCTCTTTAGAGCTGACCTACATCGAAAGCTCTCATCCTGAACGAGGATATTGCAAGAATGACAAAAGAAAGACGAGTATTCCTTTGAAAAAAAAAACTGAAAAGAACCCAAAGATTCTGTGTGTTCTTAAAGCGAAATTGAACCAAAACATTGACTAGCATTCACTCTTTCATGCAGCGTTGCCACATGTACAGATTTATCTGTCATGGTACAGATTTTCAGCAAAGATCTGAGTACAGAATCTGTACGTACAGATGACAGATATTTGGGTCACCGTTCTGATTTGTACAGATTTTCAGATAAAACAGATTCTTACTCAAAATGATATTATTGAATAGTTAAGTTATTGCAACTATCTCAACATTTAAGAACTTTTCATTGATTAAATCTAGTTTAACTTTTGAAACGTTTAGAAATGGATCATGCTTATATTTTTTAACGATCTTAGATCCATTTATGCTAGAATATTTTGAACTAGGAGTGTGTGTGTGAGTGTGTGATCCAATCCAATACCCGCTAACCGGTAGCGATATTATGGGAAAGTATAGTTTGTATCAGGCTTTGTATATGCCGAATGCTGATACAACTTATCTCAGTCCAGGTATTAGGTGGTGATAGCTCTCGCGCTGCTTTCAGCGACCCGTTTCAGAATGACAGAGCTCCTTGCGGTCCAATTCCGAGATCGCTGGGCATTGTTCGGCCCCGCCTAAACATAGAAGCAAGCATCTGAAGGAAACTCGATCTATATTTAGACTTCCAATCCCGTCAGGCAAATCAGGGATCAACGCGCATTTAATATGAGAAGATAACATGTTTCAACACTACGTATAAATTCACTGCTAGAGTGTAAACCTTCTGATGGCCGACTGCTTAGCGTCCCAGACCACCAATCCAGAGGTGCGAGTTCGAATCCCACCTGATTCATTTTCGTTTTTGTTCATATTTAAAGTTCAAATTCCTGATTCCAAATTTCAAAGGTACCGGCCGGGATTTGATCCCTGAACCTTCTGCTTATGAGGCAGAATCCGTAACCATTAAGCCACGGAGCCGGTCATATTATTTATTTATTAATATTTTGAACTAGGAGTCTCTCATAATACTAACCCTCAGTACGCCGCGGGTAATTGGCTCCCTCCCACTAACATTTACACACAAGATCCTCTGTAGTTTTAGGTTTTTCTTAGGTTTAAGAAAACTGCATTTACAATAGCAGACTCATTGCTAACCAGGTTTCTGTACTGACAAGGACCTAATAAAAATAATTTATAGCATTTCGTTCTAATAAAGTTATAAAATACTTCAAAAATTCAATAAAAGTTGTACTGAATCATACAGAAAATAATGAGTCATAAAGTTTTTGTATTTTTTTATTAATTTGAATATATTTTTAAATTATATTAACGCCTTGTAGTTGCCTGAATATTAAAAAAAATAATCCTCGTTTTTCAAAACATTATTATTTGTTTCTTGAAAGGTAACGCCATTATGTCACATTAAACTTTTTAATAAATGGAATCTGGTCAAAGTAAATTTTATTGAATGTTTTCTATAAATTATGTTTTGTACCGTCAACTGGGTCAATCAGGACTGCAGTCTGTATGAATATGGATTACAGTCTAGGGACCATCCATAAACCACGTGGACACTTTTTGGGAATCTGTTATCCCCCCTTCGTGGACAATTGTCCATACAAAAAAACATTTTTGTATGGATCGTGGACAATCCCCATACCCCCTAAAGTGTCCACGTGGTTTATGGATGGTCCCCTAACTTAAATTATTAAATTCCTAAATTCTGAAATTCTGAAATTCTGAAATTCCTAACTTCTTAAATTCCTTAATTCTGAAATTCTGAAATTCTTAAATTCTTTCAGATAAAACAGATTCTTACTCAAAATGATATTATTGAATAGTTAAGTTATTGCAACTATCTCAACATTTAAGAACTTTTCATTGATTAAATCTAGTTTAACTTTTGAAACGTTTAGAAATGGATCATGCTTATATTTTTTAACGATCTTAGATCCATTTATGCTAGAATATTTTGAACTAGGAGTGTGTGTGTGAGTGTGTGATCCAATCCAATACCCGCTAACCGGTAGCGATATTATGGGAAAGTATAGTTTGTATCAGGCTTTGTATATGCCGAATGCTGATACAACTTATCTCAGTCAGGTATTAGGTGGTGATAGCTCTCGCGCTGCTTTCAGCGACCCGTTTCAGAATGACAGAGCTCCTTGCGGTCCAATTCCGAGATCGCTGGGCATTGTTCGGCCCCGCCTAAACATAGAAGCAAGCATCTGAAGGAAACTCGATCTATATTTAGACTTCCAATCCCGTCAGGCAAATCAGGGATCAACGCGCATTTAATATGAGAAGATAACATGTTTCAACACTACGTATAAATTCACTGCTAGAGTGTAAACCTTCTGATGGCCGACTGCTTAGCGTCCCAGACCACCAATCCAGAGGTGCGAGTTCGAATCCCACCTGATTCATTTTCGTTTTTGTTCATATTTAAAGTTCAAATTCCTGATTCCAAATTTCAAAGGTACCGGCCGGGATTTGATCCCTGAACCTTCTGCTTATGAGGCAGAATCCGTAACCATTAAGCCACGGAGCCGGTCATATTATTTATTTATTAATATTTTGAACTAGGAGTCTCTCATAATACTAACCCTCAGTACGCCGCGGGTAATTGGCTCCCTCCCACTAACATTTACACACAAGATCCTCTGTAGTTTTAGGTTTTCTTAGGTTTAAGAAAACTGCATTTACAATAGCAGACTCATTGCTAACCAGGTTTCTGTACTGACAAGGACCTAATAAAAATAATTTATAGCATTTCGTTCTAATAAAGTTATAAAATACTTCAAAAATTCAATAAAAGTTGTACTGAATCATACAGAAAATAATGAGTCATAAAGTTTTTGTATTTTTTTATTAATTTGAATATATTTTTAAATTATATTAACGCCTTGTAGTTGCCTGAATATTAAAAAAATAATCCTCGTTTTTCAAAACATTATTATTTGTTTCTTGAAAGGTAACGCCATTATGTCACATTAAACTTTTTAATAAATGGAATCTGGTCAAAGTAAATTTTATTGAATGTTTTCTATAAATTATGTTTTGTACCGTCAACTGGGTCAATCAGGACTGCAGTCTGTATGAATATGGATTACAGTCTAGGGACCATCCATAAACCACGTGGACACTTTTTGGGAATCTGTTATCCCCCTTCGTGGACAATTGTCCATACAAAAAAAAACATTTTTGTATGGATCGTGGACAATCCCCATACCCCCTAAAGTGTCCACGTGGTTTATGGATGGTCCCCTAACTTAAATTATTAAATTCCTAAATTCTGAAATTCTGAAATTCTGAAATTCCTAACTTCTTAAATTCCTTAATTCTGAAATTCTGAAATTCTTAAATTCTTAAATTCTCAAATTCTTAAATTCTTAAATTCTTAAATTCTTAAATTCTTAAATTCTTAAATTCTTAAATTCTTAAATTCTTAAATTCTTAAATTCTTAAATTCTTAAATTCTTAAATTCTTAAATTCTTAAATTCTTAAATTCTTAAATTCTTAAATTCTTAAATTCTTAAATTCTTAAATTCTTAAATTCTTAAATTCTTAAATTCTTAAATTCTTAAATTCTTAAATTCTTAAATTCTTAAATTCTTAAATTCTTAAATTCTTAAATTCTTAAATTCTTAAATTCTTAAATTCTTAAATTCTTAAATTCTTAAATTCTTAAATTCTTAAATTCTTAAATTTAAATTCTTAAATTCTTAAATTCTTAAATTCTTAAATTCTTAAATTCTTAAATTCTTAAATTCTTAAATTCTTAAATTCTTAAATTCTTAAATTCTTAAATTCTTAAATTCTTAAATTCTTAAATTCTTAAATTCTTAAATTCTTAAATTCTTAAATTCTTAAATTCTTAAATTCTTAAATTCTTAAATTCTTAAATTCTTAAATTCTTAAATTCTTAAATTCTTAAATTCTTAAATTCTTAAATTCTTAAATTCTTAAATTCTTAAATTCTTAAATTCTTAAATTCTTAAATTCTTAAATTCTTAAATTCTTAAATTCTTAAATTCTTAAATTCTTAAATTCTTAAATTCTTAAATTCTTAAATTCTTAAATTCTTAAATTCTTAAATTCTTAAATTCTTAAATTCTTAAATTCTTAAATTGTTAAATTGTTAAATTCTTAAATTCTTAAATTCTTAAATTCTTAAATTCTGAAATTCTTAAATTCTTAATTTCCTAAATTCTTTAATCTTTTTAAATTTTCAATCTGGGTATGATTTTAAATTCTAGATTTTATTTAGAATTTTAAATTTTTTGGATTATATTTTTTTATTTGAAGGATTTTGAATATATGAATTATTAAATTATATTATTTTAATTTTATTAATTTTTAATTTTAAGAATTTTTAAGCTTTGAATTTGTTATTTTTGATTTTTTTTGTATACTTATTTCTTTTTATTTTTTTAATCTTAGATTTTTTTATTTTTAATATTGAAATTTTTAAAACTGTGTGTTTATGGATTTTCCCTTTGGTTTACTTCTTTTCAAGCAAAATACAAAATCCTTCCTTTTAATTTCAAGATTCTGCTTTTTGAGATTCGGCATCATAAGGCAATTCGGAATTTTCAATATTATAATATCGATTACAAAATTATAAATACATTTATAACTTTCAGTTGCAATAAAATAAACAAATTCTGAATATTTAAGTTTTTCACTAGAACATTTTGCAAACAAACATCGCGCGAAGGAACGTCTTTCCTTGGCCGTTTCTTGGGTGTTTTTATATGGAGTTTTGCGTTCCTTCCGAGCTGCATATCAGCATTTAGTGTTGTCATAAGATTGTTCAAAATGCATGTTAAAAAAAAGTTTTTTACAAAAAAAAAATACCGTACAGATAATGGTACAGATATTCGCCATGCTTGGTGCAGATAAGACAGATTTTTGGACCCTCTGATACAGACGAGCATGTGGTAACACTGCCCTGCTGCTACACAGAATGAGAAGGAAAGATGGTGTATTGAGGGTTAATCATCAATCACTCACGCGGCTCGTCCACGTGGGGCGTCATCCTGGTGGGTTTCTGATGGATTAACGGTCTATACCTAATGGATCGTGTGTTGCACTGCTCAATGTGATATTGGTGTCTGTGACATGTTCAACTGAGTTGTACAGAGTAATGTGTGGAGTAGACCTGTGCTGGACAAATTGTGTAGCAAGACTTAACGAAATTTATCGTTTCTGCACTTATTCGGGCGCAAAGAGTTGAGTTCCCAAAGATATTACTTAACTTAAATATTACTTAACTTAGACATTACTTAACTTAGATATAACTCAACTACTTACTAATTATACTTTAAGAAATTTTAACTTCAACGGGCCAGGTGGCAGTGCGTGGCCGAATGGTTACGCTGTCCGCTTTGTAAGCGGATGATTCTGGGTTTGATTCCCATCTGCTCCAACCTTCCATCGGATGAGGAAGTAAAATGTCGGCCCCGGCCTTGGTTGTTAGGCCGTTAAGTCATTCCAGGTGTAGGAGTCGTCTCCATGCCATAAGTACAAAAAACACACCAAACCAAGCCTACTCCGGTGGAATCGCTGGCGGCGGTTGGACTCGCAATCCAAAGGTCGTCAGTTCAAACACTGGGGTGGAAGGTTCCTTGGAGTAGAAAGAGGTTAGGGTGCTCTCTCTATTCAAGCCTTCGGACTCCTGCTCGAACCTAAACTTGCAATAGAGACCACAAAAGACCCGGGGGTCGTTAATGTAGATGGTTTGATTTTTTGATTTTTTGGGCCTTAAAGACTTTCTCTGGATACGAATCTTTCCAAACATGAATGAATTCTTAGTTTAATTACTTATTTGACTTTTTCCATTTATTAATATTTTTTTAAACGTTCATTCATATGAAAGAAGGTTTAACACTTCAGTACCAAGCGCGTGGAAACTTTATTTTAAAGAGACAATCTTAGGTTTCCACACTATTGATACATTAACATGAACTTAAGTTCTAATAAATTATTCAACGTGGTCCAAAAACTGTCAATATTCGTCGATATTCGCAAAAAAAATCGTAACTCCGTGCCGATGCACACGTGGTAAGTTAACTATTCAATTAATAAACAGTTATTTTAAACCCTGAATCTATCATTACGTATCTGTCAAGATATTAATTAAACTAAATGGGTCATTATCCGCCAACTCACCCGAAATCCGAAAAAGTTGCCCCGACCCCTTTTTGCCTGAAATGTTGCTCTAAGGGGTAGTTAAAGTCATTGACCGCGAATCCCAGGTCTACTATTCGATATCTCGTGACAGTAGGTTGGTATTTTTCATAAAAAAAGTTAAATAAGTTTTATAATCGCTTCCATATCTTGTAACTCATCCGTCAAAAATCGAAAGACATGTCATTTGATACCATTTACATTTTTTGTTTGTAACTTTGCAGGGTAACAAATAAAAAGTGGAATGTATGAACAAAAGGGTTTAAAAGACTTTTGGGAAAATGTTGGTGTTGATGATTTGTGTACAGTTTTTCGAAGTTTTAACACACCAAATTTCTATCTCTTCACGCTACAATGCTACATATCACTGAAAAACGTGTCTTAGTAAAAATCTAGAAAAAGTGAAAGGTCACAAGATATAAATAAATAGACTTCAATTTATGCAATCCAGAATAAATTAAAATCAATTTCCAGCCGGACTTATTTTCCAATAAAAATACAAAGTATACGATAAAGATGAAAATAAATAAAGAATTCTTCCATAAATACTTTTAAATCAGTATTTATATTTTCTTTCTAATTTACCATTAATTTTACTATATCGATGCCTCTGATGCTAACTTGATAGGAATCCCAGCAAGCTTAGTACAAGAAAGCACAGAGGCATCGATATATCTATGGAGGAATTCATTATTCATTTTCTTTTTTGTTTTTTTGAAATTCATTTGCTTTGCTTTTGAAAGTTTCCAGGTTTATAGCTCATCAGCAAAATATTGAACTTATTTCCTTACAAAGAATAACAACATACAAGTTCTAAAATTCTTAGGATAAAGGAATTTCTCCAACCATACTAATTTGTTTTTGAACTTTAATTAATATTTTACTCACCGTTCACTTATTCCACCAAACGGAAGCTCGAATCAAATAGATTTATGACATCAACCTCCACGTGTAGTTCGATAACCGCTGATTTATCAGACGATGCCTAAACCCACGATGAATTTATATTATCACTCACTGTCGATCAGCTCGCTCCACTTTTCCGTTTCAACACTGCTGTCGAAAATCCATCACTTCCGACAAAAAGTAATGCCGCCGGTATTTGGCATTAATTATTTAAAACTTTGCTGGCCGTTATTGATTAGGGGGTATTTTTCACGCACCGTTGGACAGCGGCGGAACCAGTTCCAATATTCGTTAAGCACACTCGAATGCACTTATCAAAACCCGTTCTGGCTTCACTTCACGTGGAATATTTGACTCAACGGTCGGATTTTGGCCCAGGATGAACCGTGGCGGGTTCAAATTCTTCGATGCGTATCAAGCAAAGAATGAATGAGTGATGATTTCACCCTTTTTAGCTCGCACTTTCCCCAAACATCCTTCAAAACCCTACTGCTAGTGATAACAGGCAATGGTCTTTACTCAAAAACTTCTCTAGGCGGGGTTGGAACTACTACGTTGACAACGACGACTGGTCGGAACGCAAGCCAAGAAGCGACTGAGACAGTTTTCCGTGCGACCACAGCCAGACAGGCTTGCTCCATTGGGAAAATGTTCATAAATAACTGCCGAAACAGTGCGTCCAGCAGACTATGCGCTCCATTTTGAAATTGATATAATTTCAATGAATATTTTTTGTTTTATTGTAGTTTCTTAGATTATTTAAAAATCATTTAAATTCATTTAATCAAAAATCAATCAACTTTCAGATTTTTCAACTAATCAGATTTTATAATAATTTCTGATCCAGGAAATCCAAACTGTGCGACAAAGTTTCTAAAAAGTCAACTAGGCCTGAAAACTTTTTGTTTGTTGAATTCAAACATATATTGGAATTCTGGCATCAACATAGTTCAAAGTCGAGCGCAGTCGGGAAAACCCATATCAATGAAACGATTTTTCCCGACGACGGACGTGCTGTTCGGCTGTAAACATATCGATGCCTCTGTGCTCTGATGTACTAACTGACTTTTGGACCAAAATGAGTTAATGATGGCATCTTCTAGCTAATTAAATTCCCTACAAAACGCTTCTAAGAGATCTGAAAAATTCGTTTCCTACGCGGAAATATCGCCCTGCAACCATTTGTACTAACTGACATTTTCGAACGCATCATGGATGTGCTCTCTTATTTTTCATCATGGCTTTACCTTTTGAAAACACGCAAATCCATAAAAATACGATTATACTATAATATTATGGTAAATTGCCAGGTGTCCTTACTAGTTTGAGCAATATTATGGAGCACTATTTTGGAAGGCAATTAGCACAAGTGTGCACATTTGGATACGTGAAGAAGTGGTAAGTTAGACGAACTGTGTCAAATAATTATTTAGTGGCAGAGTTTTATTTTAATTGGATGACCCCTGAGTTAAGCTAAGTGTGACATTGGTAGGTGAATGTTATCGTTACGTAGTTTTTGGATTGGATGACCCCTGCAATTGTGCTAAGTGTGCACAACGACTTAAAAATGTTTTAAATTGGATATTTGGGTTAGGCTAAGTGTGATATTGGTGAATATGATGTTGTTACGGTGTAACGAATGATGCGGTGTAAAGAATGTTACGGTGTAAGGAATTTTACGGTGTAACGAAAGTTACGGTGTAATGAATTTTACTGTGAAACGTATGCTGCGGTGTAACTAATGTTACGGTGTAACGAATGTTACGATGTAACGAATGATGCGGTGTAACGAATGTTACGGTGTAACGAATGATACGGTGTAACAAATGTTACGGTGTAAAGAATGTTACGGTGTAACGAATGTCACGGTGTAACGAATGATGCGGTATAAAGAATGTTACGGTGTAACCATACTACGGTGTAACGAATATCACGGTGTATCGAATGTTACGGTGTATCGATTGTTACGGTGTAACAAATGTTACGGTGTAACGAATGTTACGGTTTAACGAATGTTACGGTGTAACAAATATTACGGTGTAACGAATGATGCGGTGTAACGAATGTTACGGTGTAACGAATGTTACGATGAAATGAATGTTACGGTGTAACGAATGTTACGGTGTAAAGAATGTTACGGTGTAACGAATATCACGGTGTAACGAATGATGCGGTGTAAAGAATGTTACGGTGTAACCATACTACGGTGTAACGAATGTTACGGTGTAACGAATGTCACGGTGTAACGAATGTTACGGTGTATCGAATGTTACGATGTAACGGATGATGCGGTGTAACGAATGTTACGGCGTAACAAATGTTACGGTGAAATGAATGTTACGGTGTAACGAATGTTACGGTTTAACGAATGTTACGGTGTAACAAATATTTCGGTGTATCGAATGATGCGGTGTAACGAATGTTACGGTGTAACGAATGTTACGGTGTAACGAATGTTACGATGAAATGAATGTTACGGTGTAACGAATGTTACGGTGTTACGAATGTTACGGTGTAAAGAATGTTACGGTGTAACGAATGTTACGGTGTAAAGAATGTTACGGTGTAACGAATGTTACGGTGTAACGAATGATGCGGTGTAAAGAATTTTACGGTGTAACCATACTACGGTGTAACGAATGTTGCGGTGTAACGAATGTTGCGGTGTAACGAATGGTCCATGGTTCACTGAACCAGGATTGAACCACAAAGCGACGTCGTCGTGCTATCTTGTCGCACCCGCCATTTTGACGTTCCGAGAAAAACGCGTTTTAATGTTTGACCTTGAATATTCAAAAACGAGAGCACGCAATGTAAACAATAACAAATACGTTTTGTTTGGCTCACCATTCTGTGCATTGTCCCAAAGTTTGGTTGAAGTTGGTTGCTGGAGTCCCGAGTTATAATTACAAATGTTTACGGTAGTCTAGCTTGTACGTGCGACAAACGCATCCTGACTTTCCTGGCCTGAAATCCCTTTGGCCTTTTGTCGCACTTACATCAATTTTCATGGAGTGACAAGATAGCACGACAAGATTGAAACTACTTTCATATATAAAGTGACAAAAATGCACGGAGTTTTTTCGGGTTTTGTTGAATATCTCAGGATTGAAATCGAATTTTGGGGATCTATGAAGGTCAAAAGGTGAGGCATTGTGAGCTGCACAAAATGGCGTTCTCAACTCAATTTGGCCCAAAATGCACGTACGACAAGTTAGCACGGTGGCGACGAAAGGGAAGTTTAAGCCGAACCAATAGGTGAACCTAGCCTAACCGGTTCATTTGAGAACTCTTGTTGTGCACACTTAGCACAATTGCAGGGGTCGTCCAAACAAAAACCTACGTAACAACAACATACACTAACCAATGGCACACTTAACCTAACCCAAATATCCAACTCAAACACCCTTCAAGAAGTTGTGCACATTTGGCACAACTGCAGGGATCGTCCAAACCAAAAAAACACGTAACAACATCATTCACGTAGTTGTGCACACTTAGCACAACTGTAGGGGTCGTCCATGTTCAAAGACTTAGTATTGATTTTTTTTGGAGCACTTTTGTTCTATTCGATACAAACCATGAATTCATTGCAAGAGACACACTTGTTCTAACTGCAATCTACCATAACAATTCTATGGTTTGTGTCCTGAATATCTTGCATTTCTGAAAAGGTCGTATGACATGATGGAAATAAAATAAACTGGCTCAAAGTTTTTACAAAATCATTTTCTTCTGTTTGTAAGCGTAGAACTATTCGGTTTTCGTCATAGTTGGTCTTATTGAAGCTATTTCATGGATTATTATACTTATATCTATGAAACCTCACACTTCACTGAGTTTTTCTTCATAAAATTCAAGTTTTGACGGTAATTGCTCTCAAAAACTACAATTTTCACAATAAATTTAATGATAAACAAGTCTATTAAAAAAGTATTGTTGAGATAAATGTTCCTTAACTAACAACAATTCAAAGTTAATACGCAAAAAAAACATTGAAACAACAAATAACTACTATTTTTACAATAAAATGACTTTGCGCACTTTTGTACCAAGTGCCACGTTGGAAGTATACACGACTCTGCCATCGAAGAAGCATTTTAGCTCAACTGCAAAATTCGCCCTGTGCACGTTTGTGCTAACTCATACAAATCACTGTGCAAGACACACTTGTGCTAATTGCAAGCAAGATTTTTTTTCGTAATTTCTCTGCCAATTTTTTTTTGCGTTTCAAAAGTTTTCATATTTTACCATATCTTTAAGTTATGTCAGGATCATACTTTAAAATTATTAGGACAATTGTTTGTCGACTAGTTTCCCAGAAACAGCTATTCAAAGTTAAAAAATCGATTTTCTCGTAACCACCAAAATGTCAGTTAGTATAAGAGAGCACACAAGCATCGATATGTTCTGGTCGTCGCTCGGCAGACTTCATCTTCTAGCCCAGCATCCACCATCTAGCATCACAGTCGCGAAACGGTAGAACAACGTGGTAGAAGAATAGTACATTTTCGCGCGCCCACAGCAAGCACATGATGTTTACACTCTAATCAGCTAGCCGATGGGTAATGTTCGGAAAAATGAACTTACTTCGTAGCAAAACACGCGCTTGCGCATTGCAGTTATTTTGAGTTCCACGCGAAATGAAACAACAATATTTAAAGTAAAGAAAATTACCTTTTGTCATTTTATAAATAGATTGTCAAATAAAATAAAATTATAAGACAACATTTGCCTGAGTTTCAAATAGGATTTGTGAATCTTTTTCCCCCTGAAGTCAATCACAGTTATCGTTTCTTGAGACGAGAATTATTTGATCACGCTTTCCGCCCTAATATCAGAAATTTAAGCTAAAGGACCCAATTGAACGACTATTAGTTACCTGTTCCACCTTAAGTTATTGGGGAAATTCTCATATCTCGGGTAAGTTTTCAATTATCGTAACAGCCATCACGACTGTTATGTCTTTCGCTAATAACAAACGCGAGTTAGAGACTAACATTAGAGTTTATTTTAAGTCTAGAAACTAATTTTAAGTAAGAGCGTTTACAAAACGTGGCTTTGCTTTTTCGTTGCTCGCTTTAGACAAAGCTGTCACCTCGCAAGGTGTACCAACCGCACAACGTTGAATGTGTTGGTGCGGCGTCTCGCTATGGCCAGTGTTGCCATAGCATCTCCCTCTTTAAGACATTACGTAGTGATCGAACCTCGGCGGCAGCCGAACCTCGCGTCCACTCCTGGTGATCGTCGTCGTCGGCACGGGAACGGAACTCGGCGGAATACTTCCCGTCGAAGCCCGCCGGATCGGCCGTTGGATCACAGCTGGTTCCGGTCCATCGTTGTTGCCAGGTTGCTCGGTGATTCCTGGTTGGTTCGCGCCTTCCGGTTCCACCACAGCTGCTTGCGTGGCGTCCTCGGTTGTTGGTTTAGCGAACCCAAACTCGCCCAGAAGAATGTCCAGCGGAAGGTTAACAGCGCGACCGCGCGCCTGCGAATCCGCTGACTCGTGCCGTGGACGAAGCTGGTTGATATGCGACCGGATCAGCCCCGAACGTTGGCCGTCCAACCACACGTTGTAGTTCACCGAGCCGAGCCTTTCAATGACCTTTCCTGCCTCCCAGTACCAGTCGTTCCGCTTGTGCACCTTCGCATACACCAAGTCGCCAGGTGCAAATTCTCGTCTCTGGTCGTGCTCAGCTGTCGTCTTCATCTCAGCAACCGGTGTTGGTGGTGGTCGCAGTAGGTCGAGTGTGGTGCGCATTTGACGTCCAAACAGCAGTTCACTTGGTGACTTCTGCTCGGTTGTTCCGCTCGGCGTCGACCTGTACGTTGCCAGAAACACGTCGAGTGTCTCCTGCAGTGGCTCTCCCTTGTTGATTTTCTTCATTCCTCGCTTGACGGTGTCCACAAAGCGTTCCGCTTGCCCGTTCGATTGCGGATGGTAGGGCGCGGTGAGGATGTGGGTGATTCCGTTCGCTTTGCAGTAGGACTCAAACTCGTCGCAAGTGAACTGAGCAGCGTTGTCCGACACGAGTACCATCGGCAGGCCAAGACGTGCGAACGTGCTTCGAAGAAACTGGATCGTGGCCCTAGCGGTCGTGGTCGTCGTCGGGTAGATCTCAGGCCATCGCGAGAAAGCGTCCACGATGATGAGAAAGTAGAGACCATCGATCGGGCCCGCGTAATCAATGTGAATGCGTTGCCATGGTCCCGCTGGTGTTGGCCAAGCTTCTGGTGGAGAGTGTGGGGGAGATTTGGCAGCTGCAGCACAGTCCGCGCACTGCTTCACCGTATCCTCCACCTGCTTGTCGATGTGCGGCCAGTAGACGAAACTCCGAGCCAGACTCTTCATCCGAACCATGCCCGGGTGACCGTGGTGCAGGCGTTGCAGGATCCGCTTTCGGTAGGTCTCCGGCACCACCACTCGTTGGCCGAAAAGAATGCAGCCCTGAGTCAGCGCCAGGCTCTCCTTCCGGTGGTAGAACGCCTTCACGTCCAGGTTGTCGATTTCGCTTGCGCTGGCCGGCCACTCACCTTCCAAGTACTGGACCACTTTCTTGAGCACCTTGTCCCGGGCGGTAGCAGCGGCGATCATCTTGGAAGTGACAGGTGTGTTGCCAACGGAGTCTTCCAAGACCGCCGACATGTCGTCCTCCAGATACAGAGCGGCGATAACGTACTCCTCCTCCGGCTTGGCCGCCGAATCGATGAGTCTGGAGAGTACATCCGCGTACCCGAAGTTCGCCGTGGAGACGTAGTCGATGCCAAAGTTGTAGCACAGCAGAACGAGTCCCAGTCGTTGCAGTCGGTTGGACGTGTGTGTCGGGATTCCCTTGTGCGACCCGAAGATGCGGAGCAGAGGCTGGTGGTCTGTCTCCAGAACGAACCGTCGTCCCAGCAGCATTCGGTGAAACTTCGTGACAGCGTAGACGAGCGCCAGAGCTTCCTTGTCGATCTGCCCGTACGCTTGCTCCGCCGGTGTCAACGATCTTGAGGCGTGCTGGATTATCTTCTCCGAACCGTCAGAAACGATGTCGGATTGTGGCGCCGATTCCGGTTTGCGAAGCGTCAGCGGCCACGATAATGTCCAGCGTCGGGTTGTAGTGGGTCAGCATCAGGTCAGACTTGAGCAGCTCCTTGAAGCGCTCGAACGATCGTTGGCAGTCGTCCGACCAGGCCCACTTTGCGTCCTTCTTCAGCAGCAGATCGAGTGGCCTACGCAGCTGGTGCATCTCCTTGATGAACTTCGCGTAGTAGTTGACCGCGCCTAAGAACGAACGCAGCTCGGTGAGGTTCTTCGGCGGTGGCATCTGCGAGATGGCAGACACTTTCCCCGGGTCGGTGCGGATTCCGTTTTGGTTGATGATGTGGCCCAGGTACTTCACCTCCGTCATGTAGAATTTGCACTTCTCGATCTTGAGCCGGAAACCGAAATCTTGGATCCGCTGCAGCGTTTGCTCCAAGTTCCGGTCGTGCTCAGCGCGCGTTCGGCCGAACACCAGCACGTCGTCGAGGAACGACGCCGCTCCTTCCTGGCCGGCGAGCATGTTGTCAACGACCTTCTGGAAGGCTCCAGGAGCGGGTTTCACTCCCGGCGGCAGACGCTTGACCTTGAACAGCCCCTTGTGTGTGTTCATAGTCAACAGCTTCTGCGACTCCTCCTCTACCTCCATCTGCAGATAAGCGTCCGACAGGTCAATCACGCTGAATAACTTGCTGCCAGCCAGCTTTGCGAAGATGTCGTCGGGGGTAGGGAGAGGGTACTTGTTCGCCTCCAGCATAGCGTTCAATCCGGTCGAGTAATCCGCGCAAATGCGGACCACCGGATCTCCGTCTGCGTCGCGCTGCGCCTTCCGAACTGCCACGATGGGTGCCGCCCAGTCCGAGTAGTCGACCGGCTCCAGCACTCCCATGTTCTGCAATCGGTTGAGCTCCTTCTCGACCAGCCGCTGCGAGTGGAACGGCACTGGCCGCTTAGGCTTGAAGACCGGCTTCGCCCCGTCGATCAGGAACAGCTGGATCTTCGTTTTCGTGCACCGTCCGAGTCCTTCCTGGAACACCGCCGGAAATTTCGCCTTCAGCGCGGCACTACACGCCAACGAGTCCTCCGCAGTTGTGAGTTGCTTGCAGAAGTCGTTGATCGGAATGTCGTACAGCCCGAAAGCTTCCATCAGGTCGCTCCCAAGAACCTTGAAACCGCGCACAGGAGTGACGTAGCACACGGAACGCTTGGTGGTCCCGCGGAACGTGACGTCACACTCGAACTCCAATTCCAGCGGAAGGGGTTTGCCTGAGGCTGTGGCCACCCGCAGTTCCGTCGGAATGGTTTCTGGGTTGCCGAGCAGCGGAAGTGAATCCGTCGAGATGATGGTATAGTCCGATCCGCAGTCGAGCTGGAGTTCGATCGGTTCGTTGTTGATCAGAACTTCCACGAACTTGCGCCGTCTGACGACACCTTCCTTGTTGACAGCGTACACTCCGTTTGAGTGTCCCCCGCCGTCGGCCCGCTTCTTTTTGTGCTTCTTCTTGCCGCCTCCAGGTGCTGTGTGTGATGCACCTTCTCCGGAACCGGAGGGTTTGGAGCAGCAAGCACAGTATCCTTCCTTGTGTCCCACTTTGCCGCACGTCTTGCAGGTGTGTTTCGTGTACGAGCAGTCTGCAACAAAGTGCATCTGCCCACACTGCCAGCACGGACGTCGTGGGGTTGCCTTGGCCGGATTCCTGTTGTCGAACTTCCGTTCCGGTTTGCCCGACTCGCGAAAGCCGCTGCGATCCTGCTGGACCGCTTTGACGGCCGGCTTCGGACCCTCAATAACAGCAGTGTCGTGTTTGAGGTTGTCCAAATGCTGGCACTCAATAACAGCTTCTTGAGAGTCATCGGGTGCTCCGCCGTCTCGCCTTCCATTTTCGCCAGCAACCGGGTCCGGATGTCCTTGTACCGCTCCGACTGCAGACCAGCGACAAACACCAGGCACTTGAACTGGTCGGAGGTAATCGTCCGGATGTTGAAATCCTCGCACGCTCGGTTGACGGTACTGGCGTACGTGACGAAATCCTCCGCATTCCGCTTGGTCGTCTGCAGACACTGGTAGCGCCGGAAGAACACGGACGTTTGGTGCCCGAACATCTCCTTAAGCGTGTCCACCGTGTCCTGGAACGATCTGTCCGGTGGGTTCTCCGGTAGGATGTAGTTCACGTAGCGGTCGTGATCCACCGAGGACAGCTTTCGCACGAGTAGCCGCACTTTGTCCGCTTCCTCCAGCTTCTCCCCGCCCTTGTTGAAGGCCTCCTCGTGCCGGGAGTACCACTTGTCGAAAACCAGTCCGCCTTGGGGATCGTAAACAAATTCCGGAATGGTGTTGGAAAGTGCTTCCATCAGGAACTCGTTGTCCTTCGGCTTGGAGAGCTGCTCAAGGAGAGCCTCCTGTGTTTTGGACTGGTTCTCCAAGTAGGCGGTGAGCACATCGACGAGAAATACACTCTCGCTGGCTCCGATGGAACTATCGTTCCAACCGGAGAGGCACGCACACGAAATTGCTGTATACATACACTGGAGCTCACGCACACAAATGAACTCATTTCTACAGGGCTTACGGGCGAGAGAATTTCACGATTGCTCTTTCTCTTGATTTTTGAGCGAGGGGACTGGCTGTGTGAGAGATTTTTTTCCGTCTTGCGCATCGGTTTGTTCGTTGCTCGCTATTTCATCGGCGTCGTTTTCGCTTCGCTCTCTTGATGCAGTTTTGGGAGAACGCCGAAAATTTGATGATTTGAGCGAGGGATGATATCTAAAAGCCCTCGCCATCGGCGAGGAAACGAGAAAATACCATCCCTGGCGGTGAGCTGCGCCAGAATCGCCGTGAGATCCGGCTGCTGCTGCGGCCCGTCCTTCTTAGGCGTCACCTTCGGGGGCATTTTGAGGTTAGGAACCCCGCTCGAACGCGAAAACCCGAAAACGCCGCAAACTACTCGGAACCGAACTAATCCTCGTCGCCAAACAATGTTATGTCTTTCGCTAATAACAAACGCGAGTTAGAGACTAACATTAGAGTTTATTTTAAGTCTAGAAACTAATTTTAAGTAAGAGCGTTTACAAAACGTGGCTTTGCTTTTTCGTTGCTCGCTTTAGACAAAGCTGTCACCTCGCAAGGTGTACCAACCGCACAACGTTGAATGTGTTGGTGCGGCGTCTCGCTATGGCCAGTGTTGCCATAGCAACGACCTTCGACACTTGTTTAATTTTTCTTAAAAACAAATCGAATTTTCAAAGTTTATAAGTAAAGATCATTTATAAGACGAATAGACGAATTATACCCCATATGATTTTACCATTTGGGGAATAGGTTGTTAGGTTATTTGGCAAATGCGCGCTGTCAAATTCCATACCTCGCGTTTTGTTTTTGTTGATCTTCTTCTTCGAATTTCATGGCATTGTTACAACAGTGTCTGCGGCACATTCTAAAATGCCACGCGGCGTGTACCTTCGAAATAAACGGACAATAATTCGTAAACGAGAATCAATCGAATAGCTGCTTAGTTTTTTTTTTAACAAAACGCTGCACCGTGTCCAGCTTTGGACGCTCTGGGAGGACGCTGAAGTCCACGACGAGCGTATTTTTGCAGACAGCGCAATGGAGCATTTCCATTCGAGCAGTTTTTGCTTTTTTCTACAATGTATTTCTTATGGAGCGAACTGTCTCGACTGCGGGTGCTCCATTGAGAGTCTTCCACAACGCGTTGTTTGTTTTGTGCAACAATAGCGGATTTTCGAGCACATTGCTACGTCAGGTGCATACGCGAGTACAGAGCCGAGTTTAGGACCTAAACCGAGCTATATATTGTCGATTAGTGCGCTGACCACGCGGACGCGCTGTCCTGTTTTTGCATGCTCATTTTCATTTCTTTTATGTCGCTGTTTGTGTGCTTGGGTGAGTGGTTATTATAATTAAATAATGGCATCATTAGTGCGCTGACCACGCGGACGAGCTGTCATGTTTTTGCATGCTCTTTTTCATTTCTTTTATGTCGCTGTTTGTGTGCTTGGGTGAGTGGTTATTATAATTAAATAATGGCATCATTAGTGCGCTGACCACGCGGACGCGCTGTCCTGTTTTTGCATGCTCTTTTTCATTTCTTTTATGTCGCTGTTTGTGTGCTTGGGTGAGTGGTTGTTATAATTAAAAATGGCATCATTAGTGCGCTGACCACGCGGACGAGCTGTCCTGTTTTTGCATGCTCTTTTTCATTTCTTTTATGTCGCTGTTTGTGTGCTTGGGTGAGTGGTTGTTATAATTAAAAATGGCATCATTAGTGCGCTGACCACGCGGACGCGCTGTCCTGTTTTTGCATGCTCTTTTTCATTTCTTTTATGTCGCTGTTTGTGTGCTTGGGTGAGTGGTTATTATAATTAAATAATGGCATCATTAGTGCGCTGACCACGCGGACGCGCTGTCCTGTTTTTGCATGCTCTTTTTCATTTCTTTTATGTCGCTGTTTGTGTGCTTGGGTGAGTGGTTATTATAATTAAATAATGGCATCATTAGTGCGCTGACCACGCGGACGCGCTGTCCTGTTTTTGCATGCTCATTTTCATTTCTTTTATGTCGCTGTTTGTGTGCTTGGGTGAGTGGTTATTATAATTAAATAATGGCATTATTAGTGCGCTGACCACGCGGACGCGCTGTCCTGTTTTTGCATGCTCATTTTCATTTCTTTTATGTCGCTGTTTGTGTGCTTGGGTGAGTGGTTATTATAATTAAATAATGGCATCATTAGTGCGCTGACCACGCGGACGCGCTGTCCTGTTTTTGCATGCTCTTTTTCATTTCTTTTATGTCGCTGTTTGTGTGCTTGGGTGAGTGGTTATTATAATTAAATAATGGCATCATTAGTGCGCTGACCACGCGGACGCGCTGTCTTGTTTTTGCATGCTCTTTTTCATTTCTTTTATGTCGCTGTTTGTGTGCTTGGGTGAGTGGTTATTATAATTAAATAATGGCATCATTAGTGCGCTGACCACGCGGACGCGCTGTCCTGTTTTTGCATGCTCTTTTTCATTTCTTTTATGTCGCTGTTTGTGTGCATGGGGTGATTGGTTATAATAACTTATTGGACATCATAAGTGCAGTGCTTCAGGGGACGCGCAGTCCTGTTCTTTTCGCGATAATTTTCATCGTAAATGATCGTAAAAATTTATTCAACTCGCATCGATCGATTTTATGAAGAGTAAAGCGTCATTTATTTACTATTTTTGAAATTTGCTCGCGTTATCTAAATTGTAAAAATATACTGATAAGTCCAGCCCATAGCACTACTGCTCGGCTGGCACGCGTTCGATAAAAAAACTTTTAAATGATCAATTATCTATCTTTCCGCAGCCGGCTGCCTAAGATTTAAAATTTTCAACCGATAAACAAAATGCTCATGGTCACATCACTGCCACTCGTGAATCCTGACCTCATACCCATCTACTAACCCCTCAAAACTCATGTGATACTTTGTCGGAGATGCAGTCGATTGGGCGGTCTCTATCACTCAAGTATCGGACTAACATTCCCATCCACTTCCCCGTGACCCTACCACTGGTCGTGGCCGGCGCCGGTATTGATCAGCATGATAGGGGCCTTTGAGAAGTTGCGAAGCGAGGAAAGATAGCTCCCACTTATCTTCCACGGCTCGTGGATGTAACTTCTGGAGGTCCTGGTCAATAACGGAGTAGCAACTGCGGGTGGGCACCTATGCTTATGCTATGCTTATGCTTAAACCGAGCTATATATTGTCCGTTTTTTTCAAAGGTAAACGCCGTGGGGCATTTCAGAATGTGCCATAAACATTGTTGCCAGCGATTTTCTGCACTTTTAGTGCTAGAAAAAACATACCTGGCAGCAATGGCGAGCGATTCGAAGAAGAAGATAAACAAAAACAAAACACGCAGTATGGGATTTGACAGCGCGCATTTGCCAAAAGTGCGGCGCGTCGTTTCGAGGCTGGTATGCCGCGTGTCTTTTTCGGGGATACGCGCAATAGAGCTTTCTAAGCCCGATCTCACACACACTAGCGCAACATTTGTTTTGCTGGCTGGTACAAAATTTAACCTCATTTTTTTCGTGTACGTACACGCACTACACGCGCACGTATATAACTCAATAATGATTTCGTAATTGGGTACTAAAGCCCTATGTCAATTTTTATGTACAACGGTAAAAAACACGATTAAAAACCATTTCTGATCACTTTTTTTTTCATTTTAATGCAAATTTTTTTTTGGCAAGACAACATTTTTTCGATGGATCAACTATGGTCTCCTTGGAACGAACTGTCAAGTAGGAGCTTTTCTGTCAAGAAGGACCGCGAGGCTAATTTTTAAAAATTGATTTAAAAATCCATTTTAAACTCTTTGTGGTCGTACAAAGGGTCATTGTACTCAGAATAATAAGCTTTATCGCTGTAAACTATAATATCAGCAATCTAAGCTTCATTTTAGGACCCAATTGCTACCATGCAAAGTGGGTCTCGTGGCGCAGGGGTAGCGGCTTCGGCTGCCGATCCCGATGATGCTATGAGACGCGGGTTCGATTCCCGCCTTATCCACTGAGCTTCTATCGGATGGTGAAGTAAAACGTCGGTCCCGGTTTCTCCTGTCTCGTCAGAGGCGCTGGAGCAGAAATCCCACGTTAGAGGAAGGCCATGCCCCGGGGGGCGTAGTGCCAATAGTTTCATTTGCTACCATGCAATTTTGTGGAAGCATGGTACATTTTAAAAAGCCAGAGTTAGTGTGGATTTAGCTCGTAGCTGGATTTTCTGGCATCTTCTCACGGTCATTGGAAACGGTCGTGGATAGACCTAGGGGTTCCCAGATGAAGTGAAAAAAATCAATTTATAGAAAAATTATGGATTAAAATTTTGCTTTTTTATCACTTCTCCGACATCAGGAATAATTGTTTGAACATGCTCGCAAATTTTTTATTCGATCGGAATAATATTATTTTTCTTGAAAAAACTTTCATTTTTTATCACATGATCACCCCTAATTCTGGCTCGATGACGCCATCATGCGACCGCGTGCTCCATGGCTATACTATACTATACAGCCTTGCGCGTGCTCCGTTTGTTTGTCAACAAAGCTGCAGCTGGATGGTGAGACGAAGTGAGGACGGAAGAGATTTTGACATTTTTATGCCCGCATCTGGCCTGCCGCCTATTTCGTCGGTCGTTGAGTCGCCGGTCGTTTCCAGCGACCGAGTCCAGCTAGGAACTGATCGTACAATAATTTAATAAGCAGCATTTCTAGCAAATGTTCTTGTCGGGCTTCCAGTGTTGAAAACGTGCAAATCATACCGAAACAGACCCCTCGTTTCAGTCCGACAGGGCTGTTCGGTTGGTCGGTAAAATCGGTATAATGCTTGACAGCGTTGCATTTGTTTGCTGCTGCTTTTGTCCTGACATTAAAAACTGCTCAAGACGACAAAATCGCCGCTGTGCTGCTTCTCGTGATTAAATTTTGGCCGTGATTTGCTGCGTGAAAGTTTAGATTGTACGGAATATTTCTGCGCTAGCTGCATCAAAAACCCTCGCCATACAATGGGAGACGCTGTCGACACCGCCAAGAAGGTAATATGCACGGGATTGTTCCGGTAGAATTCCCGGACAAATGTAGACTACTTCGATCCGAATAGACTCATGGCACGCTTTGGAATTGCAATTTAACCGCAAATGGAACAGAAATAATCATTTTGGCGCTTTTTAGAAGGATTCTGTGTCCTGAAATGACCATTGTTTGCTGTTTTAGAATGTCCCTTTGCATTTCTAGTAAAACTGATCCATATTGCGTAGAAAAAGAAACAACGCAAAAAGTTAGGTTAACACTAGAGTGTTTCACTGTGTTTGTATGAAAATGAAAAATTGACGCGATGCAACTAGATCGATTTTGTCACGTTCTGCGCTCCATGTGTTCGAACTAATGTGAAAATTCAATTTTTAACCGCAAAACAGTAATGAGGGAAACCGCGTGCTAATCATCAAAGCAAACATGTTGTGACATGTTTCATAAAGACTTATCTTGTGTCATCATTTCAGGTCCAAGAGTACAAAGACAACTTGATCAAGAAAGCTGAGGAGTTGATCATTAAAGGGTTTCCGGAGAAAATTGTCAAACTGAACGATTTGCTGTCCACTCCTCAGTTTTCCGAGCGAAGCTTCACCGATGTGTACCAAGTAAGTTTAGGAAAATTCAAGAAATTAGTCGTCTTATTAACATATCTTGTTCGACTGCAGGACCTCAACATTCCAGTGCCCGATCCGATCGAGATTGGTAACGCAGATACGGAGAAAGCCGACGGTGACGAGCCCGGTACAAAGCGCGCCCGCTTGGACTTGCCCAGCGGAACCAAGGTGATGGCTTTGCCGAACGGTCGCGTCGAGTGCAACACGCCCATTTGCGAGCTCATCAAGGTGGTCAAACCGGTCATCCGTACCCTGGTCGAAGATTCCAACTTGCTGAAGATGTGGATTTCCTTCATGATTCCCAAAATCGAGGACGGAAACAACTTTGGCGTTTCGATCCAGGAAGACACTCTCGCCGAGATCCAGTCGGTCGAGACGGAAGCCGCCGCCTTCTTCGACCAGATTTCCAGATACTTTGTTTCCCGGGCAAAAGTTGTTTCCAAAGTAGCCAAGTATCCACACATTGAGGACTATCGTCGTGCCGTAGCGGTAATTTAAAATATTGCCCCGTTCTCGTGGAACTTGTAAACTAACCAATATTTCGCTTATTCTCTTTTAGGAGCTGGACGAAAAGGAATTCCTGAGCTTATGGTTGGTGCTGAGCGAGGTCAGAAATCGCTACTGCTCCCTGCACGACATCGTCATCAAAAACATGGAAAAGTTGAAAAAGCCACGATCCTCCAACGCAGAAAGCCTCTACTAAAGCCAGCGGCAAGATTGGAGTTAAATGTTCTGAATCAAATTACCGACAAGTTGCAGATCCAGCCCAACCAACACACATATTTTTGCCCTTTTATGCGACAGTAATAATAATAATTCCTTGAGAAGAAGCAGCAGCAGCAAAATAAATTTAACATTACTACAGAAGCATACATGTAAGAAGAGGTCCTTCCAACAGTTGGTCGTGTTAAATGACAACAGTCTTTAAGTAGTGCACCACTATCTACCAGTAAAACATTGTATTTGCAAACAATACCATTTCATGCAACATTGATGATAATAAAACAAAAGTTCTATTGGATTCCGCATGGATTCTCCTTTTTTACCTTGAAAGGATGTTAGAAGTCGTAAAACATATTGGCGGCGAGAGTTTCTTTCCAGTCTGGTCCAACATCAAGGCTTTTAAATTCATGATTATGTATGATTTAAAGAAAAATGCTAAGAAATATACATTTTATAATGTCATAACAGAACATAACTTGAATATCACTGCCCTTTTTAAGGTTATCTGCATTGAGCAAACATATCTTAATCTATATTACAAATAAAATGTGGCGGGAATAACTTCGCCCAAATGGAGCAACCGTTTCGGAAGAGCTACACGTGGTAGTTCTGCAAACGCTACGCTTTTTGTGGCGTAGTGAAAGAAACTACCTTTCTCTCCAGTGGAGCAGACCAAAGGTTGAAAAGGTCAACCCATTCGATTCCCAAAATGTTTGGGTTGGTTTCGCCGCTCATAAGAACGTCGCAGTCAAACTCGCCAATTAACGGTATAAGTTTTTCTTGATTCAGAGACGATAGCAGTAGCACTAGAGACCCTAAATAGGGAGACTGGTCGAACATTGCTAAATCGATCTGGCAACGTATGTTTTGAGCTTGCCAACACTGCCAAGTTTTGCTGGGCGTAAAGGCAAATGCTCGTTTGGATACGTCAAACTCGTGTCTGTTTGGGTACGTCAAATTCACTTCGACCAGTCTCTCTATTTAGGGTCCCTAAGTAGCACAACTATTACAGTCTACAACTATTAAATTGTTTGAAAATAGTAAAAATAGTGTTTAAAGAGGATTTACGAGAGGTAGGGATCCTAAATAGGGAGATTGGTCGAAGTGAATTTGACGTACCCAAACAGACACGAGTTTGACGTATCCAAACGAAAACTTATCAGTGTTGCCAAGCTCAAAACATACGTTGCCAGATCGATTTAGAAAATTTAGACCAGTCTCTCTATTTAGGGTCTCTAGGGGGAGTCGAGATTTCCACACTGTTTTTCACGTAGTTTATGGATGGTCCCTTACCAAATCGTGTGAAAACTGTCAAAAATGGAGGTTTGCCCAAACCAATTGAAAACAATCAAATATTCTAATTCTACTTTTGGTGAATTAAGAATAGTTTCCCGAGCAGACGGAAATAACTTGGGAATAACATTTTTTGATATTTGAAAATACTGGGCCAACAACAATTTATGTTATTTATAACAAGATTTGTTATTCGTCGTTATGATTTTTTTCTTATTGGAATGTTATTGTAATAACAGACTAATAACATTTTTAGTTGTTCTTCGAACAAATCTTTATTATTATTTTTTGTTATTTTAACAACTAATCTGATCATCCCAATAACAGTTGGCGGTATTCTTCCATAACAAAAAATGTTATTCCCAAGTGTTTTGGCTTTCAACCAATATCAGACCAATAATAAATTTTGTCATGATAACATAAACTGTTATCAAACCCTTATGCAAAAATGGATTTTTCAAGAAGATTCCATAACACTTTCTGTTATTTTAACAGTATTTGTTATTGAAGTGGCATGAATTTTGTTATTACCGTCTACGCGGGTTTCGTTAGGAGAGACTTTATTAAATTATTTTGATGTTTAATTTTTTAAGTCATTCAGATGTTGAACTGGAGCAAATTGAACTCATACATAGTACCAGAATAACATATTTTAGCATTTATATCAAGCAGATTTTCGAGTACCGCGAAATTGCCGTAAAATTCCAATGTTTTGAAATGGACATGCCGTGAAATTTCAATTTTTGAGCCGTGAAAAATCACTAGCCTTATACATACATAACTCAAAAGCGATGTAATGTATATAAGACATTTATGCGATAAGGGGCAGTTTAGGGTCGATGTGGGGTCATAAGGGGCAGTTTAGGGTCGATGTGGGGTCATACTTAGGCTCAACAATAAAAAATAAGACAACGAACTTGTTTTTTCGTGATTGAAATTTTGCCAACGCCTTCGGATAATCGAGTCTGGACTATATCCTTCGTAGAACACAAATCAAAATGTCAAATCCTAATCCCAAAGTTTATTCTTATAGAAAATTTAATGTACTTTCAGAATATGTACAAATATAGCGGCGTTTTCTTTAGAATTTCCGAATACAACGTTTGCTGATAAACCTGACATTATTTTTGGTCGAAAAAAAAAATCATTATTGTAAAACTCGTTGCATGAACACTTTACGAATTATAGTGCTTAAGTGATACACTCAAAACCCGATGGTTTGACACTAACTGTTGTCAAACGAACGGGGTCACGTTTTAGTTTGACACCCCTTTTACACGGAGTTCACACACACTACTAAACGTTTGTTTTGATAGTGTGCGTGAGCGCCGTGTAAAAAGTGACTGTTTGCCGTAAAATTAGTGTTTTCAATTTAGCGTATAAATCTTTTTTCTATTTTGTTCCCACCTCTACATTATCATCTTGAAATAAAGCTACCTTAAGTTTTTACTTGTCGCTCGCACAGAAAGGACGCGCGTTTTTTCTTCTCTGCCGAAATTTGATGTGAAAAATACAGTCCACTAGAAAATCGCGAAGTTTTTTGAGAACATTTGGTCCTTCAAGGCCGGATCACTGAAGTAGTGTCCGGGAGTGAAAAAAGACGGATTGACCGGTGGGAAAATCCGAATCGAACGTTCACGAGCGAAGTGTTTGCGAGTGAAGGCGTGGGGCGCGGGGCGTAGCACCCACGCGCGAAAAAGGTGCTTTATTCCGGAAGTCAGTGGACGGGCGGCTGTAGAGCAGTCCTAAAAGAAACGTTTGACGGTTCCGGAAGAAAAAAAAGTGCGAAAACCGACCCTTGGGGTCCGCGTGTGAAAAAAGTGCTAAAAAAGACTTCCGGAGTGGTTCGTTGGGCGTAGGAGCCACGCGGCGAGAAAGACTCTTCCGGCTTGGGGCGTAGCATCCATCTTGCGAAAAAAGAGCATGGAAAAGCATGACTCTGCCGCGTACTCCTAAAAGCGGGAAAAGGAAGAAGAAGAACACGCCCAAGAAGAATCCAGAAGTGGAAGAACACGAAAGCGGTGACGACACGGAAAAAGAAGTGACCCCGGTAAAGAAGCAACTGGAAGAGCAGCGTCGGAAGCAGAAAATTCGAGAAATGGAGGAGCAACTCAACGCACTTGTTCGACAGCGGGAGGCGATGGAGAGCAAGCTGAAGCGGTTGCAGACGGCGCTCAAGACCAGCGTGGCTGCGCCGAACCCGAACTTGCGCAACGGACACTTCTTGAAGCAGCAATTAAGCAACGCGAGAGACTGCTTCTCGAAGTTTGGTGAGTACCAGGGTCAAATCCACGCGATGCCTCTGAACGCAGACCAACGAACGCTACACGAAAGAAGCGAGCTGAACTTTGAGACGTTGTACGACAAGGTGTGCATCGATCTCAACGAATACCTCGAGAGACTCGAGAAACCTGGGGTCGCTGCTCTAGTTCCGGCAGCTCCTACCAACGTCGGTGTGCAGCAGGTTCTTCCGCCGTTGAGTGTACCACTCCCGAAGTTCGACGGCACGTTTGAGACATGGTACTCGTTTAAGTCTATGTTCCAGAACATAATGGCACGATACACAAACGAGGCACCATCAATCAAACTGTACCACCTCCGGGACGCACTGATTGGAAGGGCAGCCGGCGTGATTGACCAGGAGATGGTCAATAACAATGACTACGACGCGGCGTGGGCTCTTCTTGAGGAGTTGTATGAGGACAGACGGGCGATCATCGAACGGCACATTGAGAACATCTTCGCCATGCCAAAGATCACCCGCGACAACACCGCCGAGCTTCGAAAAGTGATTGACGTCTGCGTGAAGAACATCGAAGCTCTCAAGAAGTTGAACCTTCCAGCCAACGGACTAGGGGAGCAGATGGTAGTTAGCCTGCTGGTCTCGAGAATGGACAAGGACATGCGCAGAGCATGGGAAGCAAACCAGAAGGCGGGAGAGTTGCCGACCTACGAGGCCACGATCGTGTTCTTGAAGGAGAAGCGCAGAATCGCGGATAAGCTGGAGCAGAACAGTGAAAGTGAAAAAGTGAAACCGCAACGGTCGGTAACAAAAACGAAGACCCTGGTGGTGGCCAGCGAGGGAAGTGTTCAGTGTGCAACCAGGACCATGAAGTGTTAAAGTGTGAACAGTTCAAGCAGAAAAGTGTGAACGAGAGGTACAGCCACTTGCGGAAGCATGGCCTGTGCTTTAATTGTCTGAGGAAGGGGCACCGCACCGATGGGTGCACGTCGACGAACTCGTGCCAGAAGTGCAGCAAGCGGCACCATACCCTGCTTCACACCGATGGGCCAAAGAAGCAAGAACCGGCTGCAAACACGGTGTCAACGGTCAGCGCAGAAGGCCGCACTCAATCCGTTCCACCGGCCACGGCGGGATCGTCCCAGGCTGGCCAAGGTCTGACCACAGAGTAATCCAGAGGGACCAGTCCGAACTAAAGTCATCAAATTTTGTGGCTGCGTTACAGTTGTTGTTGTTGGACTTCGTAACGGTAGCAGGCGTTTCTATTCTCGATGCAGGCGTTACGAAAAAAATCCAAATGATCTAGTAGCAACTTTTAGGTTTCCGTTGTCAACACAAACAAAATCAATTTTCTTTTTAAAACCAGCTCTGATGGTGAGTTGCTTTGCAGTAAATATATATTTTTTTCTAAATTGATTCAAATTCATCTTTCTAGGACACATGATAATCGTGATTTGTGTGACTCCTTTGCATTTTAAACGGAGATTCTGATGGTGGCAATGCTTGTGGCAATGCCAAATCAAAGATCGACAGTCCGGAAAAGCTCCGCTAGAAAAAAATGTTTATTTGTCTGTAAAGTTTGTACGCTGCCTAAAGAAAGGGGGACAAGAAAATTTAAATTTGCAGCAGTGGTAGCGGAAGCGAGCCAGAGAGGAGCACGAGGATAAGCCCTAGAATTGGTTACCTTTCTTTTGTTATGCTGTTCGAAAAGCAATTTCTTGACCCCTTTTTTTGGGAGGTATGAGTGGCACTTTATGTTAAGAGTGGAAATAAAATATGAATGTGACTTTCATGGCTGCAAGTCCTTGTGCTAAAAATGGTTTAATTTCAAAGATTTAAATTAAAAGAATGTGTTGAGATCCGAAGCCCCGACTCCGGTGGAGGCATGGGACCTTGTCATCTCCCCACTTTCTAAATTTAGACCCTTTCCCTTAGCGAGATAGACTGCCTCCATGTGTCCCCACAAATGCCCCCTCATACTCAGTCAGAATTTTGCACCGCTGGTTAATATTCGAAACGGATAACCGGATAACGCAATCTTGCTTCTGATGACGCCCACTTTTTTAATAAAAATATTGATTCTTTGCACTGGGAAATAAATACTATTATTTTGTTGCTCCACATGACAAAGCCAGAGTCAAAGTTGAAAAAAAAACCAGCGCAAACATACCTTTGAAGATTCTATGCAAGCTGTTATATTTTCATGAAAAGAAACTTACTTTCTTAAGAAGTTCAATGAAAACGGATTGAAAAACTCTGGAAACAGTGCGAGGGCAGCAACAAGAATTATAAATTTTAAATTTTCTTGTTGAGTTTGTTGATACGGCAACAACTGTCAAGAAGCTTGGAAACGTAACGCCTCGAATCTTGCCTCGAATCCAGTGAACTGAGATTTAATGGTGTCCTACAGACAGTTTTCCTGAAGGGGGGATGTACCACGATGTACCGCGTAACGCAACCATAAATTAAAGGCCAGTGCGTCCTCTGGATTACTCTGTGGTCTGACACTCTGCACCACATCCGAAGCTCCAAGGAAGCAGACTCTACTCTCGACGGCTGTAGTGCTGGTTTACGGCGCCGGCAGCGTGCCCTACCTGTGTAGGGCGCTGATTGACTCGTGTTCAC
The DNA here is from genome assembly GCF_015732765.1 of Culex quinquefasciatus. Taxonomy (NCBI): domain Eukaryota; kingdom Metazoa; phylum Arthropoda; class Insecta; order Diptera; family Culicidae; genus Culex; species Culex quinquefasciatus. Next base: position 71,239,163 of record NC_051861.1, on the reverse strand, counting down.
AGAACCATTTCGTGACCGAGCGCTTCGCCAACCTGTTGGCGAGCAAAAAGGAACGGGCTGATTACCGAGTCAGCGGATTGAACGGGGGAACGACCAGAATCAGTCACCTGGTGCGCGCGATGGTCAAGTCCCGCGTTGGCAACTTTGCTGCCGACCTCGAGCTCCTGGTGGCGCCGAAGATCACTGGCGACGTGCCGGTGAAGACGATCGACATCGCTGGGTGGAACCTGCCACCAGATGTTGAACTTGCGGATCCCAACTTCAACCAGCGAGGCCGGGTTGACATGCTGCTCGGAGCAGGCATATTCTGGGATCTTGTGAAGGCTAAACGAATCACGCTGGCGGCGAACCTCCCATCGCTCAGAGACACGGAACTGGGCTGGGTGGTCGGTGGCGTGATGTCTGAAGGAACACCAGTGATCGCACGTACGTTCTGCACCGTGAACGAAGACGAAGAGCTGAACAAGCTGCTGAACCGGTTTTGGGAGATCGAAGGAGTTGAAGATCTGCGGCGACCGGTGACGTCGACAGCTGAAGAGTGTCTCGAGCACTTCCGGAGCACGTACAGTCGGAAGCCAGACGGGAGGATTGTTGTTCGTCTCCCGTTCAACGAGCGCAAGAGGGACCTGGGCGTGTCACGAGAGATGGCGATCCGTCGGTTCCTGAACCTCTAGCGGCGGCTTGATCAGCAACCCGACCTGAAACAAGAGTACGCCAAGTTTATTCACGAGTACAAGCAGCTTGGACACATGAAGGAAGTCGATGTCGCACCGTCCGAACCACCTGGATCCGCGTACTACCTGCCGCATCACTGCGTCTTGCGGCCCAGCAGTACAACAACGAAGTTGAGAGTCGTGTTTGACGGCTCTGCGAAAACGTCGACTGGAGTGTCCATAAACGACGCGCTGAAGGTTGGCCCTACGGTACAAAACGACCTGCTGTCGATCCTGCTGAACTTCCGCTGCTACCGTTACGTCTTCACCACGGACATCCCGAAGATGTTCCGTCAGATTGAGCTGCACCCCGATGACACGCCGTACCAGCGCATACTTTGGCGTGACGACCGATCGCAGCTGTTAAAGGTGTTCGAACTCAAGACGGTGACTTACGGCCTGGGGTCATCTCCGTTCCACGCGACGATGGCGTTGAACCAGATTGCGGAGGATGGCGAGAAGGAGTTCCCGTTGGCCTCGGCGGCATTGAAGAAATCGTTCTACGTGGACGACGGACTCTGCGGAGCGCAGAGTGTGGAAGCAGCCCGATTGCTGAGTCGAGACTTGCGCAAGCTGCTGAACACCGGCGGCTTCGACGCGCACAAATGGTGCGCAAACGATCCAGCGATTCTCGAGGAAGTCCCGGAGATCCTCTGGGGAACAACGTTCGACTTGAAGGACGCGGCTGCCAAGTCGGTCGTGAAGACGCTGGGTGTGGCGTGGAACGCGTCGCAGGACTGGTTCACCTTCACCGTGCTGCCCCCCGAGGAGGAGACGAAGCCGCTGACGCGGCAGAAGGTGCTCAGCGAAATTGCCAAATTCTTTGATCCACTTGGCCTGGCTGGTCCGGTGGTGACAACTGCGAAGCTGATCTTGCGGAAGGTCGGCACGTTGAAGAACATCGGCTGGCTTGACCCGGTTCCGGATAGTGTGGCCAACGAGTGGCGTCGATTCCGGGAGCAGCTGCCTGCACTGAACGACTTTCGGGTCTCCCGGTGGGTCTACGACGAAAGAGCAGAACGCGTGGAACTCCACGGTTATTCCGATGCGTCGGACGATGCGTACGGCGCGAGCGTGTACGCACGCAACATTTACCCGGATGGCGATATCACGATGCGGCTGATTTGCAGCAAGTCAAAGCTCCTCCCGAAGAAGGTCAAGAACGTCCCGAAAGAAATCAGCACTCCAAAGGGCGAACTTGAGGGTGCGCTGCTTCTCGCTGAACTGGTTGACAAGCTGGTAAACGCCGTCGATGTTTGCTTCGATTCGGTGAACTTTTGGTGCGACTCGCAAGTGGTGCTGAGCTGGATCGCGAAGAAGCCCGACCTGGAACTGTTTATGGCCAACAGAGTGAGGAAAATCCAGCAGCTGACCAGCAAGTACCGGTGGGGATACATTCCGACGGATGACAATCCTGCCGACCTGATTTCGAGAGGCGTGATGCCCCAGAACCTGATCAAGCGGGAGATTTGGAAGGACGGGCCGGTGTCGATGAACAGTCGCACTATCGAGATAGTGCAGCCCCCTCTTCTCGACGGCGCAGAACTTCCAGGATTGCGATCCACGAAGTGTCTGGCGCTAGCGGCGCCGATTGAACGATTGCGGATCTTTGACAAGCTCGGGGATTTCCGTCGACTGCTGCGCAGCATGAGCATTGTGGTGCGGTTTGCGAACTACATCATCTCAAGAAGGAAGGTTGTGGTAAAGGGCCTGCCGACGAGCGAGGAGCGCGCGGCGGCGCAGAAGCTAATCTTGCGCTTGGTGCAACGAGAGGCGTTCCACACCGAGCTGCTGGCGTTGAAGGAGAACCACTCGCACCGTTTGCGAGGACTGAACCCGTTCATCGATCCTGACGACGGCCTTCTGAGAGTTGGCGGTCGAATCAAACAAGCTTTCGTGCCGTACGACAGCCGGCACCAGATCCTGATGCCTGCCAAGCACCCTGTCACGGAATCGTTTATCCGCTACGAGCACGTGAAGAACCTCCACGTGGGCCAGAAGGGCCTGCTTGCGCTGATACGCCAACGCTTTTGGCCGATGAACGTCAAGACGACTATCCGGAAGGTGATTCGAGGGTGCGTGACGTGCTTCCGAGTTAATCCAATGAAGACGGCCCAGCTGATGGGAGACCTCCCGTCCTACCGAGTACAACCGGCCCCTGCGTTCTTCCACACCGGTGTCGATTTCGCAGGACCGTTTCTGATCAAGTCGCTGACCGCAGCACGAAGGCCGATGATGACGAAGGGGTACGTGTCCCTCTTCGTGTGTATGAGCACGCGAGCTATACACCTGGAGCTGGTCTCAAGTCTCACGACGGATGCCTTCCTCGCCGCCTTGCGGCGGTTCACTGGACGTCGAGGCCTGGTGAACAAGATGCACTCCGACAACGCAACCAACTTCGTTGGGTCGGAGACCGAGCTCGAGCGACTGGCCAAGTTGTTCGCCGAGGAGCAGCACATCGAAAGGGTGGAGGAGTTCTGCAGCAGCCACGGAATCACCTGGAGCTTCATCCCGCCGCGCAGCCCGCACTTCGGTGGGATCTGGGAAGCTGGGGTGAAATCGGTCAAGCATCATCTAAAACGAGTAGTAGGCAACCAGAAACTCACCTTCGAAGAGCTGACTACCGTGCTGGTGCAAATTGAAGCCGTGCTGAATTCGCGGCCCTTGACGCCGTGCTCGGACGACCCGAACGATTTGACCGCAGTGACTCCAGCACACTTTTTGATCGGGCGAGAGATGCGCGCGGTTCCCGAGCCGTCCTATCTCCACCTGAAGCAGTCGGCGCTGTCCCGCTGGCAACACGTGCAGGCAATGCAGCAGCAGTTCTGGAAGCGGTGGATTGCGGAGTATTTGCCGGAGCTGCAGAACCGCCAAAAGTGGTTCAAAAACACCAAGATCCAGCCGGGCGCTTTGGTGCTGATCAGCGACCCGAACGCTCCGCCGATGCAGTGGCAACTTGGTCGAATCATCGCGCTGCATCCCGGAAAGACGACGTCACCAGGGTGGTGACACTACGAACGGCGAAGGGCGAGTGCAAGCGAGGCGTGACGGAGATTTGCCTGCTTCCGCTGGACCAGGAGCCGACCGAGGAGGATTGAAATGCGGACGTGCATTTCAACGTGGGGAGGATGTTTGCCGTAAAATTAGTGTTTTCAATTTAGCGTATAAATCTTTTTCTATTTTGTTCCCACCTCTACATTATCATCTTGAAATAAAGCTACCTTAAGTTTTTACTTGTCGCTCGCACAGAAAGGACGCGCGTTTTTTCTTCTCTGCCGAAATTTGATGTGAAAAATACAGTCCACTAGAAAATCGCGAAGTTTTTTTAGAACAGTGACAGTTCGTCACTTTTTAGTTTGACATTGACCAACCAACGGGGTACAAACTAAAAAAGTGTCAAACGAAAAAGTGACCAACCACCGGGGGTTGAGTGTATTTGTTTTTAACCCTTACAGTCCGAACGTCTGATGCGAGATACCGAAAAAACATTAAAAATGCTGTATCTTTGGCATCTTTTGACCAAATAAGTTCGTTCACCCCTCAAAAGAACCGGACAAATCTCTATTTTCAGAATCTACAAAGAAATCCGGAATCGGTCACTTGGCCACGGAGATATTCCGGAACCTAGTGGGGTAGGTTTTTGTCCGGGTATGCAACCCAATCTACAAATCATGATTATTATCATAAATTCTTCAAAAAAACCATCCCAATTTGCTCCAAGACCTGTTCTAGACATATAAGGCATATTCCTTTGATCCCGGACCATCGGATATGAATTGGCCACCCTTCCGGAACCGACTACACAGGAACGGATGTCGAATTCTACATCAAGTCTAATATGGCTTCCGACATGTCAAACGGCACTAAATTTGGCTCAGGAAATCAAATTTGACATCCTCAGTACGTTCTGGTGCCATTTGGCTACCCTTCCACCAACCCGGAATATCCGTAACATGGTTCCGATGGACCAATTTCGGTAATTTCACGAGCACACTTTCCGACATGTCAAACAACACTGAATTTTGCTCAGGAACTCAAATTTGACATCCTCATTACGATCTGGTGCCATTTGGCCAGCCTGCCATCAACCCGGAATATCCGTAACATGGTTCCGGTGGACCAATTTCGGTAATTTCACAAGTACACTTTCCGACATGTCAAACAACACTGATTTTTGCTCAGGAACTCAAATTTGACATCCTCATGACGATTTGGTGCCATTTGGCCACTCTGCCACCAAACCGGAATATCCGTAACATGGTTCCGGTGGACCAATTTCGGTAATTTCACGAGCACACTTTCCGACATGTCAAACAACACTGATTTTTGCTCAGGAACTCGAATTTGACATCCTCATTACGATCTGGTGCCATTTGGCCACCCTGCCACCAACCCGGAATATCCGTAACATGGTTCCGATGGACCAATTTCGGTAATTTCACGAGCACACTTTCCGACTTGTCAAACGGCACTGATTTTTGCTCAAGAACTCAAATTTGACATCCTCATTACGATCTGGTGCCATTTGGCCACCCTGCCACCAACCCGGAATATCCGTAACATGATTCCGGTGGACCAATTTCGGTAATTTCACGAGCACACTTTCCGACATGTCAAACAACACTGATTTTGGCTCAGGAACTCAAATTTGACATCCTCATTACGATCTGGTGCCATTTGGCCACCCTGTCACCAACCCGGAATATACGTAACATGGTTCCGATGGACCAATTTCGGTAATTTCACAAGGGTACTTTCCGATATGTCAAACAACACTGTTTTTTGCTCAGGAACTCAAATTTGACATCCACATTACGATCTGGTGCCATTTGGCCACCCTGCCATCAACCCGGAATATCCGGAAAAAATGGTTCCGGTGGACCAATTTCGGTAATTGACAAATCGGAAAGTATCCGTAAATTGGTCCATTAGAACCTTGTTACGGACAATCCGGGTTGGTGGCAGGCCAAATGGCACCAGAACGTACTGAGGATGTCAAATTTGAGTTCTGAGCCAAATTCAGTGTTGTTTGACATGTCGAAAAGTGCTCGTGAAATTGGTCCACCG